>NW_027095789.1:0-48732 GCF_036850995.1 Saccopteryx leptura | reverse complement strand
AATTTATTAATATTATATAGTAATATAGGCTATATCTGGATTTCTCTAATTGTCCAAAAATGTTTTTATAGCCTTTTTGCTTTAGCCTTTAAAAAATAGAGTATCCTATTAAGATTGACTTTGCCTTTTCTTATATATCTCTTTAGTATCTTTTGACTGAGAGTAGGACCCCCATAGCATTCTGTTTTGTTTTGAAAATTTCAGATCAGGTATTATAGACTATTCTATATTCTAGATTCATCTGATTAGATTCACATTAAGCTATCTAAATCTTAATGATTTCTTAGGATAAAAATATGAAGTGTGACTATAAAATAATGAGATTACAGTATGGCTTTCTGAAACAGATGTGTTTATAGCAGTAAGCTATAACGTGATATAATTACTAGCAGCATATGTTCATAGTCAATCAACTTTATACAAGCAACTTAAAAAAATACAACAGTACATTGCTTTGCATCCCTGTGAAAAAAATACCTGTGATCCGGGGCAAAGAAAGAATGTCTTTTCTGTTTAATAAAAGACTACAAATAAGGTATTTGACATGCTTGATAATCTCATAGAAATAAATAATGTAAGGAACAGTTTTTAAATAACACAGGAGATAAAAATGATAAGCACTGAAGAATGGTTTCCCATTTTCCACATCTGATTTCTATTTTAGGCCCTTTAAAAATTGTGAAGTTGTGATTTTGTTTTGTGTTACATGAATTACCTCTAGTACTTACCTAGGAGGCATAGGTGGATTGATGGAAGGATGAACAAATTGCTTGATAGCCAGATTTGAAACTATTGATTTTCCAGTCACCTTAAGAGAATTATGGAAATGGTTAGCACATGTGTTGGTCTTAGCAATTCAGAGCTGAAAGAGACATTAGTAATGAACTAGTTTATATCCCTTCCTTTAAACTTGAGGAAATGGGATCAGAAAAATTAAGTGATTTGAGGTAGTGACTGACAGAAGTAGATTTATTTTCTGAATCCAGTTTTATATTCTTTCTGCTGTACCAATCTTTCTGTAGCCAAAGCAGATAATGATTGAAAGATTAAATTTAATTGAGGACCAAAAAGACCTATTTGTGTATGAGGCAGATTTCATCAAAGACAGTTTGTGTTGATCTTAGTTAGACAAAAGACATTCTGTGAAAAATATTTTTCTTACCAAAAATAATTGTTGGCCACTTTAATCATTTTCTTTATTTATTAGACTTTTGGGAGCATATCAATATTAAATATGCTCTTTTAGATAAAAGTTTGTCCCCCTTAAAAATATTTAAAGTACTCTGGTGGAAAAAAGTTTGAATGTTATTTTCAAACTCTATTTTAGCAATGTTTTCCACAAAAGAGGCATGTATCTTGTAAAGGTGATTTACTTTTAAAAAAATGACACTTAGCCTGACCAGGCGGTGGCGCAGTGGATAGAGCGTCGGACTGGGATGCGGAAGGACCCAGGTTCGAGACCCCGGGGTTGCCAGCTTGAGTGCGGGCTCATCTGGCTTGAGCAAAAAGCTCACTAGCATGGACCCAAGGTCACTGGCTCGAGCGGGGGGTTACTCAGTCTGCTGAAGGCCCGCGGTTATGGCAAATATGAGAAAGCAATCAATGAACAACTACGGTGTTGCAACAAAAAACTGATGATTGATGCTTCTCATCTCTCTCCGTTCCTGTCTGTCTGGCCCTATCCATCCCTCTATCTGACTCTCTCTCTGTCCCTGTAAAAAATAAATAAATAAAAATTAAAAAAAATTACACTTACTTGAATATATAAGAGATGGTGCCCTGGCTGGTTGGCTCAGTGGTAGAGCGTCGGCCTGGCGTGCAGAAGTCCCGGGTTTGATTCCCGGCCAGGACACACAGGACAAGCGCCCATCTGCTTCTCCACCCCTCCCCCTCTCCTTCCTCTCTGTCTCTCTCTTCCCCTCCCGCAGCGAGGCTCCATTTGAGCAAAAATGGCCCGGGCGCTGGGGATGGCTCCTTGGCCTCTGCCCCAGGCGCAAGAGTGGCTCTGGTCACGGCAGAGCGACGCCCCGGAGGGGCAGAGCATCGCCCCCTGGTGGGCAGAGCGTTGCCCCCTGGTGGGCGTGCCGGGTGGATCCCGGTTGGGCGCATGCGGGAGTCTGTCTGACTGTCTCTCCCCATTTCTAGCTTCAGAAAAAAATAAATAAATAAAAAAGAGATGCTATCTTATTTATGTATTTATGTATGTATGTATGTATGTATGTATGTATTTTTCTGAACTGGAAGTGGGAGGCAGAGAGACAGACTCCCGCATGTGCCCTACTGGGTTCCACCTGGCATGCCCACTAGGGGGTGATGTTCTGTCCATCTGGGGCATTGTTTTGTTGCAACCATAGCCATTCTAGTACTTGAGTGGGAGGCCATTGAGCTGTCCTCAACGCCCAGGCCAACTTTTGCTCCAATGGAGCCTTGGCTTCAGGAGAGAAGAGAGAAACAGAGAGAAAGGAGAGGGGGGAAGGGTGGAGAAGCAGATGAATGCTTCTCCTATGTGCCCTGGCTGGGAATCAAACCCAGGGACTTTCATACGCTGGGCCAACGCTCTATCCACTGAGCCAACATGCCAGTGCTGGCATCTTTTGTTTTTAGATATCAAGTATATACCATTATTAGTTATAGCCCATATTATGTGTTAATTTTAGCTATTTTGCTTCTAACATTTGATTGTACTAAATTTGGAGGTAATGTGAAAAATAAACACATGAACCGAAGTAAAAGTTTACTTTTTCTGTTTATATTTGAAATGACTGATCTACTAATGAATCTGAATACCAGGGCTGGGAGAGAGGCAAGTGTTAGCCTGCTTAGAGAAGAAATGGTATATATGTTTTCATAACAATTCTTTTGCTTTAGGTGATAATAAGCTAACTAAAAGTAGTTCTTAATCCACAGATTTATTTTTAGGTTTATTTTTTTTTGCTGAAGAAAACCCTCAAACAGACCACAGTTGACTTTAGCAAAGCCTCTGTTACTGGGACAGTCTGCCGGCTAGATGAGAAGTAAAAGGTTACAGTGCTCCCCCCACACAGAATGGGGCCAGTCCCTTCTGTATGGGTACGGAGACCTCTGTATGGAGAGACATGCTAAAGGGAAAAGGCAGGGGTATATAACTTACTAATTTGGTCTTTTTTATTTTTATATGGAATAAAAAAGTTCTGAATCACTGATCCCAAATAACTGTCTTCCTTGGGATCCGGATCGTGGCATAATTTCTATATAATTGAAACTATTGTTTTAATTCTAGATTTTAAATTTTCTTTATTTCAACTTTCATTTTAACTGTTCTTTTCTTGTTTGGTTTTTTTTTTTAGCTTGAATTACTAAGATTTTGGTGTAGTGGCTATGATTTAAATGTTAAGTCTGGATAAATGGAAGCTTTTGGCTTTATTTGATTTATTGAATATAATACATATGTTTACTGTATACATATTTTTTAAAATTTATCTTTTAGGATTACTAAAGTCTGATAAGACCAATTCTGTGGAATCTCTTCCGGAGACTACTGACATCAGACTCTGAAGGAAGCTATGCAGGAGTTGGGAGCCCGAGAGATTACAGTCCCCTGATTTCACAACAGTGTTTCATTCAGATAAGAATGAGGTTTGTTTTACTTGACTAATAATGTACTATTTTCTTCAAAAATTTAGGTCTATACAGTTTATCTTTAACTTCGTGTTATTTTTACTTTAATACAGTCATAGTTTGTTATTATAAAATATAATTAATGATATATGTCATTTTCTCAAATTGGTGAAATGTTTCTAGTTTTAAAAGATTTTAATGGCAGTTTTTGAGCACTTTATGATGAATTATTTCTAATCTTTCCACAACTAAAATTTATGTTGATATAAATATGAGGAACCACTGTTTAGAACATATTGGAAAATATAATTTATACTAAATTACCTGAAAAGTTATTTTGTGTGATGCACCAGCTAAAAATTGTCCTAGGAAAATGATTTCGAATGTAAGCCTAATTTTAAATTCTTGAAGTCTGTTTCTGCTTCATCTGGAGCAATACACATCTGGAATGGATTGCTCCTAATCTAGCACAATTCCCATTAGCCTGCAAATTCCAGTCTGGCAGCTATTAGGCATCTCTTAACCATTTCATAATTGTTCATCTACAGGGAAGGAAAAGTATCTAACCTAATTAGATACAGTCATTTTTTTCCTAAATCCTATACATCCACAAAATGTAAGAACTAGAATTTCTGTAGACATTGGAAAATTTACCCTTAATATCTTCTAAGGCCTCAAGAATCAATTTTTTTCTCGTCATCTTTTTTTTGTTTTTTTTTTTTTTTTTTTACTGTAGGGTTAGAAAGCAAGGGCAATTCATATCAACACATGTTATTGACAGGTGGCAACTTTATGCAGAAGTTATCTGTCACCCGGCTATTTTTTTCATATTGAGTATGAAAAGTGAAACAATCTAAATAAACCTTCAGTATACTTAATTTATACATAATGAATTTAAATGAAACTTTGTACATATCTGCTACATATTATATTTTATACATATTACATATTTTAGATAATTTTTTTTGGTGTGGTATACTGTAAGCAATCACCTACGTGTAATGGTACACACAACATGTTTTGCAAATATATCTGGTTTTCGCTGTGTTTTCCTTTTGAAAACACACACACGTTCTAGTTGGATTTTTTTTATACCAGTAACTAGTTTTTCTAAAATGTGGTCTTTTAGTGCCCTGAAAGCCTAAAAAGTGAATCAATGTAAGGAGCTTTTTTAGAAGTACCAGAAATGTTAGGTTCTGTAGCTGCACGTCATTTGAACCAGCAGATATCCATATCCCTAGCTACTTTAAGTAGAAATTTTTTGTATCTTAGTGTATTTTGTCTATTGTAGTTGTAGTAAATTTTGAATGCATTGAATGAAGCGCAGTTGATCAAAAGAATGCTATTTTTTAGACCACTTTATACTTTTTTAAAAGATACTGCTGTTTGCCAAATATTGTTCGTGCTCGATCGACTCCTTAATGTATTTGTTGTAGTCTAATATGCATGCAAGTTTAACTATATCTTTCATAGAATTTCTTTTTTTGTTTTCCAGTTGTTTTCATAGAGGCATTGTGGATAGTTGATATCATATTCACTATCTTTTATCTTTTCATGATGTAATGTCAGGGGTCGGAACCTATGCTCGTGACCCAGATGTGCTCTTTTGAATGACTGCATCTGGCTCGCAGACAAATCTTTAATAAAAATTACATCGTTAAAAGATAAAACATTCTCGTGTATTACAATTCATTCATTTCCCTACTCGCTCATGTTCATGGTTGTGGGTGGTTGGAGCACAATCACAGCTGTCTTCCGGGACAACAGCAAATATTTATTGATAATGCGTAAGGTACTCGGGTCATTGTGAAGTCAGGAAGTAAACTCCCCTCCTTTTAATCAAGTAGTCAGCTAGCTAATTGCAGAAACCCTTTTGACGAAGAAGATGGCTAAAAGAAAAAAAGATGAGGAGTATCGTACTTTTCAGCAGGAATGGACAGAGGAATTCGCCTTTGTGGAGAGAGCAGGTTCTGCAGTGTGTCTAATATGCAATGATAAAATTGCATCAATGAAACGATCAAATATGAAGCAGCACTTTGACACATGCCATACTACATTTGCATCGAAATATCCAGTGGGGGAAAGCAGGAAGAAAGCATGTCAAGAGCTACTGTGCAGAGTGCAAGCTAGTCAGCAGCAACTTCGTGTTTGGATCCAACAAGGTGGCTGGAATTCGGCTAGCTTTGCTGGTGCTTTAGAAATTGTGAGAAACAGAAAGCCATTCACAGATGGGGAGTATGCCAAAACATTCATGCTTGATGTTGCCAATGAACTTTTTGATGACTTTTCGGATAAGGACAAGAGAATCAAATGATAATAAGACACGCCTCTGTCGGCAAGAACTGTTCACGATTGTACCATCATGATGGCAAACAAATTGAGGCAACACAAGTGAAGGATGACTCAACAGACATAAGCCATTTATCCCAGTTCAGCGTGATTGCAGGGTACGCTGTTGGTGACACACTGCGTGAGGAAAGTCTTGCTGTTTTGCCTATGAAAGAGACAACAAGGGGAGGATTTATTCAAGTCTTTCACTGAGTTCGCTAAAGAAAAAAATCTACGGATGGATAAACTTATTTCGGTGTGTACTGATGGTGCTCCGTGCATGGTGGGGTAAAACAGATTCGTTAGTGCTTCTTCATGAACATGAAAAGAGACCCATCCTAAGTTTCACTGCATCCATACATCAGGGTGGCACTTTGTGCTCAGATGAGTGGGCGAGCAGCTTGGTGAGGGTGGGGTCACTGGGCATTTTGGGTGGTCAACTTGATTGCTACCCGAGGCTTTAAATGATCGCCAGTTTTAAAACACTGCTGGATGAAGTTGGTCTGCTTCTGCACAGCAATGTGTGTTGGTTGTCAAGAGGGAAGGTGCTTAGCCGTTTTGTGGCTTGTCTGAGCGAAATCCGGACTTTCCTTGAAATGAAAAACGTCTAGCATCCTGAGTTAGCTAACACTAAGTGGCTCCTGAAGTTCTGTTATCTCGTGGACATGACTGAACAGCTGAACCAGTTCATTGTGAAAATGCAGGGTGTTGGAAATACAGTCTTATCCCTTCAACAAGCAGTGTTTACATTTGAAAACAAGCTGGAACTCTTCATCGGGGACATTGAAACAGGTTGTTTACTACACTTTGAAAAACTGGGAGAGTTTAAAGATGCATGCACAGCAAGTGACCCTGCTCAACATCTTGATCTCCAGCAGCTAGTGGGCTTCACATCTAATCTCCTACAGTCATTCAAAGCACACTTTGGAGAATTTCGTGAGCACACTCGTCTTTTTAAGTTCAACACCCACCTACATGAGTGTGCAGTGGACAAGCGCCAACCTGAGTTACATTCCCGTGTCTCTGGTCAGAGATTTTGAACTACAAGCTGCTGACCTGAAGGCCTCAGACATGTGGGTGAATTAAACTCAAGTGACTGAATGAAGATTTGGAAAGACTTGAATGACAGCAAGCAGAGTTGGCAAGCAAACACAAGTGTGGGAGAAATGAAAAAGCTTCAACCCTCAGACCAGCTGATTTGGCAAAACTTGGAACGCGCTTACCCGTCACATACCACACACTACAGCGTGCGAGTATAGAGCTGTACTGACAATGTGTTGGCTCTACGTATGCATGTGTAACAGTCTTTCTCCACATCTAAAGAACGTTAAGATCAACCTACTATCACATTTAACGATGGAAGTCTTAATGCCTGAATGAAGCTTAACCTCACCACGTATCAACCACCAGACTACAAAGCCATCAGCAAAACCATTGCTCCAGAAGTCGCATTAATGGATAAGAAGTACTTTATATTCATCACTGATTAGAAACAGCATAACAACGTTATTAAAAAGAATTCAGAGACTTACTGTACTTTAGAAGTGTTAGTCTTACATAAAAGTGCACACATTTACTTGTATTTAGTGTTAAACATATTGTTATGGGCTCTCACGGGGAATTACAGTTTAAAATATGTGGCGTTCATGTGCTCTCAGCAGACAAAAAGGGTTCCCGACCCCTGGTATAACAATGGTTCTTTCCATAAAAACATCATTTCCCCTCTCTGAAGATTCTTTGACTTTTCCTCTTAGTACCTTTTGGCAAGCCACAGTTTTCTCTTATGGTACCGGACAGATTAACATTTTCGTTTTCTAATAATATTTCACCTGTAGAAACACTGTTTAGTTATTAAAATTGAAATAGACTAATGCAAGTGCATAACATGAGTACTCATGAGTGGTCAACGATGTGTTATTAACATTAGGATGGTCTGGAATACAGTTTGAGGTTAAGAAGGTTGAAGGCGTGCTATGACGATCTGGCAATACAGTGAAGAGTAATATTTTAATATTAATAGTTCCTTGATCATTGATTAGAAAATAGTGTTAGGGTCCCATTTGAAGTGTCAATATTATTTGAGTTTAATTTTATTTGTATGTACTTTATATTCAGAATGGCCTGTACATTTTTTTACTAAACTTTCGTTTTGCCTCATATTAAAAGTCATGGACTTTAATTTTGAAGTTACTTCCTCACATCTTTTTGAACAACTTATTTTATTAACATTTCTTGTTTAATTACTCATGTGGGACTTTAATAGGCAAGCTTATTTCCTTAAAAAATATTTCCATATTTTAACATTAATTTGGGTTATAGTCACTGACTTGGTTTGAGAATTGGCTAAGGCACTAAACTCTAGAACTGATTGAGATGCTAGGTAGTTATTGTCGTACAATTTTGTTATCCCGGTCCAGTACTTTATCCATTGTATCACCACTGGCCCTGCTACAGTTTTTTTTTTTTGTATTTTTCTGAAGCTGGAAACGGGGAGAGACAGTCAGACAGACAGTCCCAGCATGCGCCCGACCGGGATCCACCCGGCATGCCCACCAGGGGCGATGCTCTGCCCACCAGGGGGCGATGCTCTGGCCCTCCAGGGCGACGCTCTGGCTTGCGACCAAGCCACTCTAGCGCCTGGAGCTGAGGCCAAGGAGCCATCCCCAGAGCCCGGGCCATCCTTGCTGCCAATGGGAGCCTTGGCTGCAGGAGGGGAAGAGGAGAGAGGAAGGAGGGGGGGTGGAGAAGCAAATGGGGCGCTTCTCCTATGTTGCCCTGGCCAGGAATCGAACCTGGGTCCCCCCGCACGCCAGGCAGACGGCTCTTACCGCTGAGTCCAACCGGGCCAGGGCCTACAGTTTTATTCTTTAATATACTTTAATCACTATTTAAGTACGAACTATGTGTTAACTATTCTACTAAGTGCTTGCTTTCTTATTCACTTTCTAAATGTTTTTTTACCCATAGGGGAAAACCAAACCATATGTTAATGGTACACCTCCTACATATTTCAGAGAAGATTTAAGACCATGGGAAAAATCACCAGTACTTAAAATATCTGCTCCACAACCCATTTCGAGTAACAGAATTGATACCTCAAATTCTTCTAGTTGGGTTGCTGGCTCTTCAGGTACATACTCATTTTGTTATACCTGTTTAGCTGAAAAAAATATTCATTTTTAGTCAAATGAATATTTTTAATGCAGCACCTTTAAAAATATTAATATATATAGATTTCTAATATGATAAACAGAAAATTACCTAAATGCATACAAATTACTAACCATAGGCTATATTTTTTCCAGAAAAAAAATTAATTTTCCTTGTATAATCAATGGATATTATTAAATACTATCATACACATGTAGTAACTTGATAGCGGGGGTTAGGGTAGAGAATAATATATATTAGTTAAATGGCAAAAGGTTACCAGTGGTTTCAACCTTTTTTTTACACTTGGGGAATGGTAAAAATAGGACAATTAATTCAGGGACCACTAGGGCAGAAATAAAAAATATTTGTATTTTTGTGCATTATCTTTAATTATACTATAAAATGAAAATTCTCTAAAATAACCAGATGAACAATTAAAAATATATTTTTAATACAATATATCTGAAATTACTAGAGAGCAATATTTAATTTAACTGAAGCTCCTAAAAATAACTACAACAATCTCAGTAGTATTTTTCATTAATGATTCAGGCTTGATAGGTGGCAATGATCCTGAACATAAGCAAATTCAACTAAGAGTACTGGGTCTGTAATCTTCATACACCATCAGAGTGTGTTAACTCTTTCGTGGACTGGCAGTTGAAAAACTGACCTATACGATCTAAAGAGAAAGCAGAATGTAATTCATTTATGTTATTTACAGAAACCCCTGAAGAAGACCATTATGCCATTTGTAGGTTTACCTTAGCTTTTTTTTTTAAAGCACATTAAGGGGTATTTAAGAACTCCACAAAATGTATTGTTATTCACAGTTAATTTTCAGAGGATATTTATTTAATGTTATACTGTGCTTTTCACTTAACCTATATTTTATCCATATTTTTCTTTTATTTGGAAAAGTCAGTTTTAAAAAACTTAAAAGAGTGGATGTATTAATATGCAGTATTCTTTTTCAGCATTTTTGAGCTTGTGCTTCATCTTATATACCTATTGTGTTTATAATATTCCAAAACTGTTAATTGACTTACCAGTTATTTACTATCTGGACAGATGTGTAATTATTTTGAAATATACTGTATTTGCAACGGTTGGAACAAAGATTATTATGTCCCAGTGGATGTTGCTTATGTTCTAATGGTAGTTCAGAAATTAGTCTTAAAGTTTTGTTACCTAAGGAAACATATTTGTTAGAACACCTGAGAGAGGCATTTTCTAATCCCTAATGTTAGATTCTTTTTGTTGAACATATTTTAAGAATAGAATGGTATAAAGTTAGAAAAATATACTGGCTATTTCTAAAGTTTGTAGAATTATTTTTTTCTCATTATAGTATAGATGTCTTCTGTGAATCTCATTGCTGGGTTTCTCCCAAGTTTTTATCCAAATTTTTGAACATTAGAAAGTAGTGAGAATTTTGTTAAAAATAAACGGAAAAAAATTCCATTCATCTTGAAGGATAAGAATTTTAAATAACAACTTTTGAGTACTTCTGGCTTGAATTAGGTAAGTTATGAATAAAATCCCTTTGTTGCTACGCTTTTTTTGTTTTTCTTTAAGAGGTCCAGTTATATTATTTATCGTTATCTCTTTAGGTACTATTTTAGTAGTTATTTGTGTATGTATCTATATATATATAAAAGTAGCTTCCATTGAAAGTATCTTTTTTGAAGTTGGCCACAGCTGATGAAACAGGTTTTAAATTCTCTCATTATAAATCTTATATATGATTTATAGGTTTCAGTGAAAATTGGAGGTAGAATATGAATAAAATGAATAGCATTGTGAAGTAACTTTTATGTCATTTAGTCCTGTCAGTCCCTCCTGTCATGGATCCTCAGAACCATCATGCAAATTGAAGAAAATAGACAAAAATGTGGAGCTACACCAAAGACAAATTTGGGGTCAGTTAAAAAAATTGATAAAAAAGGAAAGACCTATGTATAATTCTGCTGTAATGAATTGGAAAGACCTACTGGACTTTTACCATTTTTCTGCATTTTTTGTTCAAGTTAATTACAGCTCTTTTCTAGGTAGTTTAGCCTCTATTATACCTTTCTTAAATGTGTGCTAAAGATTTAATGGGGTTGATAGTCCAGTTCTTGTGGAATACAGTATTAAATGCCAGAAACTTGCCTTTAAAATACTCATTATGGACTAGTTTTGAATCAAGTGTATTAGTAACTAAGAGATTTATATGTAGCTATTACTTGATCATTGATACTATAAACTGATATTATCACTGTTGAAACATTTTGATCCAATAATAGTAAAGCCACATCAAATAAACAAAAAGCAGTATAATTACTTATAACCTTTGCTGAGCAGAAATTAATGTTAATTGGTTTAATTTGATTTTTAGCAAAATAATTTCTTAAGGAACTAAACTTTCTCAGAGGTAATGAAACTGAACTGGTTTAATTTAACTTAATTTTTTAGCAAAATGATTTCTCCTGGAGTTAAACTTTCTCAGAAGCAACGAAAAATTATTGCGATGGACTACCAAAGAAAAGAATTCAGGAATGAATAGCATGGAAACAGCTTTAACTGCTCCTTCAAAAAACTCAAAACCAGCACATTCATGGTATGGTCTAATTTTAACAAGCATAGTTCTTTGCATTATTAGTTTTAACGCAGTTCTTGACTTCTGGCTCTTTATTTTCCTGTGTTTTCAAAGTATTTCATTTTGTCTTTGCTTTTAGTTAAAAACTATTGTTTGGGAAATAAAAACAACATTTTTGACAAGTTCATCATGGTTTTCAAAAGTGTTTTTGTATGTAGATATTTTGGGGGTGTATATTTTAATTAGCATTTATTGCCAGTAGCATTTTAAAGGAGTATTCTTATTTTTTTTTATTCCTATAAGAAATAATATACAGGGGTGGGGCATAGATTGTTTTATGGTTGTTGAGTACACAGTGTTTATTCTTATATTATTATTAATTATTGTGATTTATTGAGCTTTAACAATGATTGTTCATAATGTACGGTGCCACTTGTGATATTGAGTTAATAAAACTATTGTAATGGTCATAACCTGCAATGTGTTTTTCCATTGTGAGACACTGTAAACCTACTTATGCTCACCCCTGTATATTATAAATAGGTTAAAAGCAAACTTTATACCACATTTTTTTTGTCCTCCTGTGTATATCATGACTGTCTTTATATCACTGTAATCAGAGCTTATTAATTCTTTTTTTAAAAGGGCCATTTACATAACATGGTATTGTGTAAGTTTCCTTTCATTAGCATTTATCCATAATGGAACATTAATAGAAATAATCTTCCAAGAGGTCATATAGCAATTTTGAGATGTGTAGAATAGTTATACTTCCTGCCCCCTTCCTACCCTCCCTTTTCTTTGTAATTGATACCATAATAATTTGGCCAATTAGTTCTAGAGGAAAAGTACATGGGTATAGTGAAAGGCAAGAAAGAAGAGATTCAGTAGAACCAATTTTCACAAGCATTGAATAGAATTATTCCTTTATTTTATTTTATTTTTTTAAGTTATAGGAGGGGAGATACAGGGACAGACTCTGTGTGTGCCCTGTCCAGGATCCACCCAGCAATCCTCTGTCTAGGGCTGGTGCTCTGGCCATCTGGGACCACTCACAATCTGAGCAATTTTTAGTACCTTGAGCAGAGGCCTCCACAGAGCCATCTCTCAGTGCCAGGGCCAACATACTCGAATCAATTGAGCCAGCCAGGCAGTGGGAGGAGAAGGGAGGTGGTAAGAAGCAGATGGCCCCTTCTCCTGTGTGCCTTGACCAGCGAATGAACTTAGGACTTACACATGCTGGGTCGTCGCTCTATCACTGAGCCAGCTGTCCAGGGCCTGAGAGAATTTTGAAGGCTACCTTTGGTTTGGGGAATCCTTCACTGCTTCTAATACCACATTTTTCTGTTTATAAGAGGAAATAATTTTCCCAATTAAAGTGTAAATTATTTTGAAGATAGTGACAACTCGTTTTATTTTGAGTGCACCAATGGGACTAAATCAATGTCTGTTGGATACTAGTATGTCTAAAGCATGATCACAGAAAAAGAAAGTAAAATATATTGTTCACAAAAATTGGGGGATATTTCAAAATGAATATGAAGCTATAAAATATTCCCTAATTTTTGTAAGCAGTGTAAAAGGTGAGAAAGCCCAGGTGAAAAAGAAAAGAGCATGTAAAACTTTAGAGAATGGGTTTAGTAGAATGTCTTAATTAGTTTTTGTTGTGTTTCTTCTACATGCAAGGCACTGGTTTTTTGTTTGTTTTTTTCTGGTGGAAAGGCAGTACATAAGACTGACTTGGTCACTGCCTTTGTAGGGTTTTTGGGTAGCTGTTAAAACACAGGGTTGTGTTTTCTCTAATTAAAAGTATGGAAAAATTTTTTAAAAAGTTCTCAAGATACTACGTTTGTTGTAATTTGAGAGAATTAATTAAGCACATGAGAAAGCTTTGGTAATAGAGAGTTTTAGTCATGCCATCAATCAGTTTTCTACCTAAAAACAAGTAAATGAACAAAAGAAGGAACAATGATTACTCAAAGTGTGGACTCCGACTAACAGACGTGCTGAATTTATTGAGGCTGAATTCTAGCACCAATTAAGAAAAAGTTCTAAATAAAAAAACGAAGGTAGTTTATAGTTTGACAGCATGATAATACTCCAAGGCTTATAAGGAAAGACAACAATCCCCTGCTCCAGACCTTCCCTTTTATGTCTGGTTAATTAAGATTCATGGCAGTCATATCAGTGAGTGTAATTATATCGGCTTGTTTTATATGTTTCTATTTTTTCCCCAGAATAACTAGTTTTCACAATTTTTTTCCTTTTTTTTTTTTAATGTACCCATCATTAGTTTTCCCCAAACATAGTTCCTTCCAAAATGGGGAAACATATCAGGTACTATAACGATTTTACATGTTTTCTTGGGGGGATATATTCCTACAGCTCTGTGTTCCCTGATCTGAACTTGGTCTTTTCCTGGCCGCTGAGCATCTGTTATCTTGAGACTTTCCTGTAACTGTCATCCTGGGAATTTCCCTTGCTTCTCTATAATGTTTGATCCCAGTTTCCTAGATTCTGTGTTTTTCTCTTTCTTGGGTTACTCATTGTTTTGATGTAACACAGCTGCATCAGTCCAACAAAGGATGTATAGGGCATATATTTTGGAGCTGTTGTAACTATGAAAATGTTTTTATTCTCTCCATTTCTGACGGATAGATTGAAACAAAATTCTAAGCTGGAAATCATTTGTAGGGCTTCTTTTTCTAATTTTTGTTGGGAAGTCTAATGCTATTCCAAGTCCTAACTTTTTTATGTTACCAGTTTCTTCCCTGCTTGCTTTTTCTCTTAAAAGCATAAAGGGTGTTAAAAGAAAAATCTATATGATTAGAGAAGTAGGTCCAAGATGGTGGCATATTTGGATATTAAGCTCATGCCTTCTCAGTAACATCAAATGTACACCAATATTTAGAGCATTTTCTCCTGAGAGACCAATGGTGAGCCAATTGAATAGCTTTTGCACAACAAGCAAGAGAGATGGACCACCTAGAGAGGGTTGGGGAACCATGAGAGCTCTCCATAGAACTGAAGGACCCCAGTCCAAAAATAAGGAAATTAATCCAATCAAAACACTAAAGGAAACCAAAAATTAAAAGAGATCAAAAAGAAAGGAACAGTGAAGACCAAGAACAACCAAAACAACAAAGCAGCAATAAGCACATACTTATAAGAAAAAATTACTCCAAATGTAAATGGACTAAATAGCCTTTAAGGATATAGGATGGCAAAATGGATTTTAAAAACCTTGATCCATTTGTATACTGCTTACATGAGACTTTAGGTTAAAAGACACACACAGGCTGACTAAAAATGAAGGGGTGGAAAATGATATTTTATGCAAATAGAAATGAAAAGAAAGGTGGAGTAGCAATACTTAGACAAAATAGACTTTAAAACAAAGAATGTAAAAAGACAAAGAAGGATATTATTTAAAGGGGTCAGTTAAGAAGAGGATGTAACAATTGTGAATGTCTACAAACCCAACCAAAGAGTACCTAAGTACTGTATATAAAGCAAATATTAATAGACATAAAGGCAGAAATTACCAGTATTACTATAACAGTTGGGGACATTAATACTCCACTTACCTCAATGGATAGATCATTCAGACAGAAAAATTAGTAAAAAAAATAGTCATGGCCTTAAATGGCACATTACACCAATTTGACATGATAGACAACACTAGAGCATTTCATCCATAAAACTGTATATCACACATTTTTCTCAAGTGCACATGGAATCGTTTTCAGGATAGATCACATATTAGGCCAGAAAACAAGGTTAAATAAATTCAGAAAGATTGAGTTTCTATCGAGCATATTTTCTGACCACAATGGCCTGAACATATAAATCAACTACAGGAAGAAACCTGGAGAAAAAATACAAATACGTGGATGTTAAACAACAAACAACATGCTTCTAAATAACCAGTAGATCTAAGAGGAAGTAAAAAACTACCTTGTGACAATAAAATGAAAATACCTCATAAAATTTATGAGATGTGGCAAAAGCAGTTATAAAAGTAATTTTATAGATATACAAGCCTTATGTCAAGAAGCAAGAAAATTCCTAAACAATCTAAATTTATACCTAAAGAATATAGAAAAAGAGGAACAAACAAAATGCAAAATAAGGGGAAAGAATATATATCAGAGAAGAAATAAATGAAATAGAAAATTTATATGGAACCACAAAAGATCATGAATAGCCAAAGCAATCTTGAGAAAAGAAAAGTTGAAGGTATCACACTCCCTGATTTCAGATCATACTGCAAAGCTATAGTAATCAAACAGTATGGTACTGGCACAAAACAGACACAGATTAATGGAACAGAATAACCCAGAAATAAAGCTTTGCTAATATGGTCAACTAATCTACAACCAAAGAGATACGAATGAACAATGGAGTAATGACAGAATCTTCAAGTAGTTCTGGGAAAACTGGACAGTTGCATGTAAAAAATGAAACTGTATGACTCTTATGACATAAAAAAATTCAAAGTAGGTTAAACCTAAAACCATAAAACTCTATGAGTGGTCGGCAAACTCATTAGTCAACAGAGCCAAATATCTACAGTACAACGATTGAATTTCTTTTGAGAGCCAAGTTTTTTAAACTTAAACTATATAGGTAGGTACATTCCTTATCGAGGGTAGCGCCTGCACGTGGTATTTAGTGGAAGAGCCACAACTCCAGGGCCAAGAGCCACATGTGGCTTGCGAGCCACAGTTTGCTGACCACTGTGACGAAAACATCGGTAGCAAACTATTGACATCAGTTTGAGTAACATCTTTTTGGATATGTCCTCATCGAACAAGGGAAACAAAAGCAAAAATAATCAAATGGAATTTCATCAAACTGAAAAAGCTTCTGCACAGAGAAGGAAACCATCAACAACACAAAACACAACCTACTGAATGGGAGAATATGTTCACAGTAATATATCTATCTGATAAGGGGTTGATTTCCAAAATATATAACAAACTCAAAGAACTCAATAATGAAAGAAAAAAAAACTGTTGCCAAGGAAATAGAAAAGATTATAGGAAAATATTATGAACAATTGTTAAATGCCAACAAATTAGACAATCTGGACAAAATGGATATAATCCTAGGAACATAGAATCTTCCCAAAACTGAATGAAGATGAATCAGAATCAGGACAGATTATAATTAATGAAATAGCAACAGTAATCAATAAACTCCAAACAAAAGTCCTGGATTGGATGGCTTCACAGGTGAATTTTGCCAAACACTCAAAGAAAAACTAACATTGATCCTTGATATTCCAAAACATTCAAGAGGAGGGAAGTTCATTTTACAGAGCCAGCATTATCATAATTCCAAAACCGGATAAAAACACTTCAAAGAAAATTTTTAGGCCAATTACCTCTGATGAACATAGATTCTAAAATTCTCAACAAAATATTAGGAAACTTGATCTATCAATAAAATAAAAAGATACTACACCATGATCAAGTGGGATATATTATGTGGATGTAAAGTTGGTGCAATATTCACAAATCAATAACCATAATATACCACATAAACAAAATAAAGAATAAAACCCACATGATCAATAGCTGCAGAAAAAGCATTTCATAAAATCCAGCAAGTATTATGATACAGACTCTCACCAAAATGGAAATAGAGGGAACATATCTCAGTGTAATAAATGACATGTATGACAAGCACATAGTCATCATCATACTCAATGGGCAGAAACTATAAGTGTTTCTTAAAGATCAGGAACAAAACAGGAATATCTGCTTTCACCACTCTTATTCAACACATTACTGGAAGTCCTAGACACAACAGTCAGACAAGAAGAAGAATTAAAAGGCATCCAAATTGGAAAGAAGTAAACCTGGTTATTTGCACATGACATGGTACTGTATATAGAGAACCCTAAAGATTCCACCAAAAAACTATTGGAACTGACAAATAAATTCAATCAAGTAGCAGGATACAGAATTAATATCTAGATTAGTTACATTTCTATACACCAATAGTGAACTCTCAGAAAGGTAACTGAGAAAACAATCCCATTTACAACTGCATCAAAGAAAAGATAATACCTTGAAATAAATTTAACCAAAGTTGTGAAGGGCCTGTACTTAGAAAAGTTTAAGACACACAAGGAAGAAATTGAAGAAAATACAAATATGAGGAAGCATATATGTGTCCATGGATAGGAAAAATTAACGTTAAAATGTCCATACTACCCAAAGCAATCTATAGATTCAGTGCAGTTCTTATCAAGATACCAATGGTGTATTTTACAGAGATAGAACAAATATTCTAAAAATTTATATGGAACCACAAAAAACCTGAACAGCCACAATAACCTTGAGAAAGAAGAACAAAGTTGGAAAAATCATGCAAGCTGATATTAAACTATAGTATGAGGCTATAGTAATCAAAACAGCATGATACTGGTATAAAATAGGTGTATCGATCAATGGAACAGAATAGAAAGCCCAGAAATAAACCCACACCTTAATGATCAAGTAATAATTTGACAAAGGAGGCCTGAATAGACACTTCTTCAAAGAGGACATACAGATCATACAGATGGCCGATAGGCATATAAAAAGGTGCTCGAGGTGGCTAATCATGCGAGAAATGTAAAGGACAATGAGGTAATACCTCACACCTGTCAGAATGATTATCAGCAATAAATCAACAATAAATGTTGGTGAAATGTGGAGAAAAGGAACCCTTGTGTACTGTTGGTGGTAATGCAGATTGGTGCTGCTACTATGGAAAACAGTATGCAGGTTCCTCACAAACCTATAAACAGATGTACCATATGACCCAGCAGTTCCACTTCTGGGTATTATCTGAGGAAAACGAAACACTAATTAGAAAAGATATATGCGGCCCTGGCTGGTTGGCTCGGAGGTAGAGCTTTGGCCCTGCATGTAGATGTCCTAGTTCAGTTCCTGGTCAGGGCACACGGGAGAGGCGACCAACTACTTCTTTACTGCTCTTCCCCTTTCTCTGTAGTGCAGCCATGGCCCGATTGATTGATTCAAGTGTGTTGGCCCCAGGTGCTGAGAATGGCTCCATGGAGCTCCCACCTCAGGCGCTAAAAATGGTTTGGTTACAAGCATGGTCCCAGATGGGCAGAACATTGGCCCCAGACGGGGGTTGCTGGGTGGATCCTGGTTCCCCTCCTCTCATTTGAAAAATAAGAAGAAGAAGAAGAAGAAGAAGAAGGAGGAGGAGGAGGGAGGAGGAGGAGGAGGAGGAGGGAGGAGGAGGAGGGAGGAGGAGGAGGAGGAGGGAGGAGGAGGAGGGAGGAGGAAGGAGGAGGAGGAGGAGGAGGAGGGAGGAGGAGGAGGAGGAGGAGGAGGAGGAGGAAGAAGAAGAAGAAGAAGATATATGTACTGCTTGTTCATTGCTGAATTATTTACATTTGGCAAGATGTGGAAGCAACCTGGGTGTCCATCAATAGATGAATGCATTAAGATGCGGTATAGCCCTGGCCAGGTGACTAAGTGGATAGCGCATCATTCCGGTGCACTGAGATTGTGGGTTTGGATCCTTTTCCCTCTCTCCCTTTCTTGCTCAATTTAATTTAAAAAAATTTTAAAAAGGAAGTGGTATGTGTGTGTTTGCATGTTTTCATACACAGAAATATAGTGGGATATTATGCAGCAATAAGATGAAATCTTGCTGTTTGTAACATGGGCAGACCTAGAGGGTATTATGCTAAGTGAAGTATGGTAAGTCAGGCAGAGAAAGACAATTGGTTTTATTTATATATAGAATCTAAAACACAAGCAAACAAAACAGTAACAGAGACCAAAGGATAGTCTCTGTTCCTAGAGGAGGATATGTGAAAAAGATGAAGTGGAATAGAGTAAGTTTGTATTGTGGATAGATGATGACTAGATTTAGTGGGTGATAACATTGTAAAGCATAAAAACGTCAAATCACTATATTGTACACCTGAAATTAATATTATATCCCAACTATGCTTAGATGAAAAATTAAAATTAACTGACCATAATGATGAAAAAATGCTATGTGATGATGACATTTATACAATAAAAATACTCATTAACATTTATGTTTATTCACTCTTTTTTATGCATGTGTTCACTTTAATTATGTTTTATTGTTTTACGTTCTGATTGGAAGCTATGTGTGCTTGTTTGTTTGGAACCACTTGACAGTTGTAAATATAGGATGATTTGGTACTATTCTTAGAGAACCCTTAAATGTCAGTATGTCCATGTCTTTTCTCTAGTATCACCATGTCTTTTCTCTTGAATCTGTCAGCTTCTCTAAAGAGGAGACCTTTAACTTTTATATTTGGTTGCTAGCATTCTGGAAGCTGATCAGGATAAGGAGGTTGGAGTTGGGACTGAGGTTCTCACCATTTGATAGAGATTTTCTTACCTCCATTCAGTGTGTAGACTCTACACATTAGTTCACTCCTTCCTGACTCTATTACTAGTGTTCTTCAATCACATTTTCCTTCTACAAAGATAAGGAGGTACAGGTTTCTGACCACATGGAGAGAAGAGTATCTGACATTCTCTACCACTTCACAAATAAATGTTGAACTATTTTTCATGTTTACAACCTCATGCCTACTTTAGGATTTGATATATAACATGGGTCCAGTGTGTGAGCCTTTACAGGGTTCTGGGCTTTACACTGTACCACCTTCTCACTTGATGACAATTAGGTTTTCTTTATTTCCATTACATCAGTGATTACTCTAGCTCTTTTCCACCCTCCAAAAGTAAATTACTAGTTTTAGTCTGCCATTGTCTTTTTTTTAATTGTCACTGTATTTTTTGGTAGTCTGCCATTGTTTTAATGATTTACTCTTTTTGCCTTTGTGGGTTTATGCCTTTCTGATTACTTGCCTCTTCATTTTATATAGGATTTCAGGGGAAAGGATTAAAGTAGTCATTTATTTGAAACTTCAAACTTAGATTTTCTAATTCAGTAAAAATTTTCCCTGGTAATTATTAGCTACATGAGGTCAGAGTGTCAGGGTAAGGAGAGTATCTAAATTTCAAAAGAAACCTATTATGGTATATTAAAGAGAATTCTAAACACATGGGGTGAGCCTGACCAGGCGGTGGCGCAGTGGATAGAACTTTGGACTGGGACGCGGAAGACAAGGTTTGAGACCCCGGGGTCGCCAGCTGGAGTGCAAGCTCATCTGGTTTGAGCAAGACTCACCAGCTTGAGCCCAAGGTCGCTAGCTCAAGCAAGGGATCACTCGGTCAGGCATATATGAGAAATCAATCAATGAACAACTAAGGAACCACAATGAAGAATTGATGTTTCTCATTTCTCTCCCTTTCTGTCTGTCTGTCCCTATCTGTCCCTCTCTCTGACTCTCTGTCTCTGCCACACACTAAATAAAGAAATAGATAAATAAATAAAAACATGGGGTGACATGCCAAAAAATTTGGTCAAAATTATAATCGGGTTATTTTTCCTTAAAAATAATTTGTTGACTGAAACCTAGTGCTGTTTATTTTACATTTACTTAATGTGAATATATGACTGGGAATTTTAAATACAGACAATAATAGATTTTAGAACACCAAGGAAATATATTTTGGGACACCTAGAAAATTTATCTCACTGACTAATTATAATTTTCTTCTGAATTATCAAATTGAGAGGTATCTGAATTAATCATGTATGCTTTTTTATGATTTTTTGCAACTACATATATTTGGTATCTGAAAGATATTTTTAAATTTATTTCTCCTAGATTCTTTTGAAATTTGTGTACTGCTTTTACTTATTAAATAGTGGGCTGAGGTAACTTAGTCAAATATATGAAAGTAAGCTATATGTTAATATGTCTCTATACATATATAAAATATATACGTACTATATATTATTTGGTTATGGAAATTTTATTCTCAGTTAATGGCATAGATAAGAGAACATTTGTTAGATATTTGAAGAACACATTTGTGTAAAATCATTGGTATTTTTTATATTTTGATTTATATTTAGTATAAATGGAAATAGTCATTATTAGGTTAATTTTTTTGAGTCTTTAGATCTACAAGTTTAATATATCACTTGGTTTTTAATCAGATATATATAGTACGTAAATACATGTAGTATTTACCTGAAGAAATTAAAAATGAAACATTTATTTTCCTGACGGCATTCTTTGTAAATGTGATCTAAACAGAGTTAGTAGAATTTAAATTTAAATTTTTATTTATTTTTTTTTTTTTTACAGAGACAGAGTGAGTCAGAGAGGGATAGACAGGGACAGACAGACAGGAATGGAGAGAGATGAGAAGCATCAACCATTAGCTTTTCATTGCACTTTGCAACACCTTAGTTGTTCATTGATTGCCTACTCAAATGTGCCTTGACTGCGGGCCTTCAGCAGACCGAGTAACCCCTTGCTGGAGCCAGTGATTTTGGGTTCAAGCTGGTGGGCTCTTTGCTCAAACCAGATGAGCCCGCGCTCAAGCTGGCGACCTCGGAGTCTCGAACCTGGGTCCTCTGCATCCCAGTCCGATGCTCTATCCACTGCGCCACAGCCTGGTCAGGCAAGTTAGTAGAATTTAAACTGCTGTGCTCTGAAAAAGCAGAATATTAATCTGAAATTAGCATTTTAGTCATTTATAAATTGTATTTATAGAATGTATTCATTACTGTAGTAATTAACTTTTTAACATTTCTCAGAGAAACATCTTTATTCTGATAAATTATGTAATGCAATTTTATTTCCTTAGATTTTTTATAATCTTTTATTTTAATATTAAGGTTAATATGCAATGCATTAGCAAATCACAAATTATTCCTCTAAGTCGGCTTCTTATAATAAAGATTTTTACTAGTTCGTTCACACATCTATTTACCTAGTCCATATGACTCTCAGTATATAGTTGTATTCCTCCTGTTTGCTGTTAGATGTGGAAATAAGTATTTAAAATAATTGGTTCTTGCATTTGAATAAAGTTTTACCCAGTTGAATTTTAAATCTAATGTGAAACACCAAGTGTATAATGGGAGTAGCCCATTTTTCATTATTCTGTGTTTGACTTGGAGAAATAAATCTTCAGTGGAAGAATGCACAATCCTTGTGGCCTGGCTTGATTTAAGAATGTGAATTCTTCCAAATTTCATTTAGAGCTAGCCTATAAGTTATAGACTAATTTCAATTATAATTATTTAACTTTAGAGCTAGGAATTTTATTCATTAAAGCAAAATTTTCAGGACTGCTTTGGCTGAAAAACAAATCTTGATTAATTTTTGGTGTGACTGCAAATATCTACAAATGCTTCTCTGGCTGCTAAGGTGAAGTTTCTCTGGCTGCTACGGTGGAAAATAGCCAGAGCCTGTGAGTTAGGAAAGCAAAATCATAGGAAATCAGACACCCTTTGAAATAATGGCACAATCAGTGGAAAGAATAATAGAACTAACTCATTTAAAGAAATCTGCGTAAGACATTTTATAAGTAACTACTGTGTATGATTAATGAGCATGAGAGTTTGATCTTTTGTAAGTACTGTTACCTGTATTCTTAAAATATTATAAGTAATGTTTTTAAAAAAATAACTTTTAGAGTATAGATCACCACATATTGAAGTCCCTGAATTACTACTAGGTTATATCCCAAAACTTGTGTTTTTTATACACATCATTGTGAAGTTTTTGTGTTTAGTGACATGAATTACTGCCAGGAGACATTCAACAGGTTATCTGGTAAGAGTATTTGCTAGTGTGTTCCCAAATGAATAATGATACACTATACTTAACACCATTCTTACCTTGGTTACCATTAAAAACCTTCAGGTATGTGTGTTTTGGGGAGGAGAAAGGAATTGGTAAAGAAATGGGGAGTGGTTCTTTTGGACATGTATATAATTTTTTAAGGTTTTTAAGGAAATTTTGTGATAAAGTCAGGTGATTTCCTTTGAAGAAGTATTTTTAACCTGAATATGTTAGTAGGTCGTGTTTCTGATACAAATCTATAAAGAAAATTTCTTTCATATAATGAGTTCAGATTTTACTTAGGATAAATGACTTAAATGTGGACAACTCAGTAGAGTGTAGTGATTAAGCTGGGGTTCTGGAGTGAGCCTTGCCTGAATTTAAATCATGGATCTGTTACTTGGTAGCTTTGTGAGCTTAGATCAATTATTCAACCATTCTCTGTCTTACTTTTCTTGTCCATAAATATAACTAAAAACCTATTTCACAGGAGTTAATATATGGAAAACATTTAGCACAGGACCATCAACACTATAAACAAATACATAAATGTTAGCCATTGTTACTTAAAAAATAACTTAATTTTGCAATATGCTCACATAATTAACTGATTTCCTTAACATGTATTAAGTTTTTGGTGATTTATTCATTTATTTATTTATTTATTTATTTATTTATTTAGCGAGAGAGACACATAGGGACAGAGAGATGAGAAGCATCAATTCTTTGTTGTGGCGCCTTAGTTGTTCATTAATTGCTTTCTCATATGTGCCTTGACCTGGGGGCTCCAGCAGAGCGAGTGACCCCCTTGCTCAAGCCAGTGATCATGAAGTCATGTCTATGACCCCATGCTCAAGCCAGTGACCCTGCACTCAAGCTGACGAACTCGCACTCAAGCTAGCGACCTCATGGTTTCGAACCTGGGTCCTCTGCGTCCCAGTCCAATGCTCTGTACACTGTTCCACCACCTGGTCAAGCTATTATGTGAAGCAGTCTGTGTTTATTTAATCTTTTTGAGTATAGAAATTTGGTAAACATTTTTAGTTAATTTTGTTATGAATGGATGCTTAGCTCATACGTTAACCAAACAAAGTGTGAATCATTTTTCTCCCATCTTTGTTATCTTTGGCACTTTAAAAGAACTGTTGTCTTGATTTCTTATAGAAGACAGTGGTAGACTAGATGGCGAAGTATGAGTTTTGTGATCATTAAGAATTGGGTTTGGGATCCCAGTTCTGCCTTATCTTTGATGATTTTTACAGTTATTGTGATCCCTGAACTTTGGTTGTACATTCTTGTGGTGATGAAAATACTTCTCTGTCGGGATTGTAATTGTAAGGATTAAATGAGATAATGCATGTAAAAGTGTTTTGCAAATATGGTTTGACCAGGAGCAGGTATAAATGAATAATTCAAAGAAGATATAGCCTTGCTTTTTTATGGGATATCCTAAATACAAGATGGGACACAAGTAGATTTATAGTTGTAAATATACAAAACAGTCTATTCTTGTATTATTTATTAATATTGTATTATTTTACACATGAACAACTGTAAAACTACTTTTGCCCTACTCTGTAGTTTATGAACTTGATCTGGGTGTAGATTTTATCATACCTTCAAAGTATGAATTTAACTGGGAAATTACCCATTGGGCATTTGTGTTTATTTATTGACGTGGCCATTTTGTTTTCTGAGTAAATAAAATGGAAAAAAAATAAAAATTAGACTAGGAAATTGTTTACATTATTATTCATAATTTTGACTGTCTTAATATTACAGATTCTTAAAATGACACTAAGGTACAGTGTAGCTCTAGTGTACAAAATGGTAACTAAATATTGTTTTGAATTAATTTTTCCAAGTTAGTCAGGTTTAGAAAAGAGATATCATACTAAGCCTATTAATGGATTATATTTTTTTACATCAGAACTCTTGTGCTCTCATTTTTTTCTTTTTCTCTTAAAATAAGTTTTGTTAAATGTGAAAATTGTGGATAGTAACAGACTTACATAGCACTTCTGAATCAGGTATTGTTTTAAATACATAAATTAACATTTGATCTTTATAACTATTATGATGAAGATGGTATTAGTATCTCCATGTTATTGATGAGGAAACCGAAACATAGGTTAAATAATTTCCAAAGGTCAAAGTTAGAGTATGACAGAGCTAAGATTTGAACTCAGTCAAGCAACAGAGCCTGTGCGCCTAATCCTGACTATCACCCTGCAAATCTTTTTTATATCCTTGACTGTAAAGTAAAACATTAATTACTGAGTAAAAAGATTCTGATAACATAAAAATCTAAGTATGAAATCTTTGGAAGCTTAAATAATCTTTATAGGCAATTTTTAATGTTTTACCTGTTTTTGACAGATATTGTTCTAAAATACATTCCAGTCTTACTAATACTGCAAGTATTACACCTGCATTGAGTGTATTTGATTTTATGTTTTATATTAGTTAGATCAACTTAAATTTTATTTCATCTCTATTCTATCCTTATAAAATTGGGTTTAAATTTTAAATGTCTTATTATTGAAACATATATACACTTAGAAGTGTAATACAATGTATAAGTTGATAAGTTTAACAAACTGAACAACCTTGTGCAACCAGCACTCAGATTGAGAAATAAAATTACCAACCTTATTCAGAGTTAATGTTTCTTTTGTTGAGCTTAATTTATTGACCATAGGTTTTGTTGTTACTTCAGGTATAGTTATAATAGCTGTTATTAATGTCATTGCAGTCATTCAGAATCTGTTACCTTCATTTATTGTTTTTTTTAATCACAGTTTTGATTAGTTCATTACATTTAACAGCAAAAATCCAACATTGCATTGAAAACTATAATTAGATAATACTGTAAAATTTTGGTCTGTATTCTCTCCATTGTGCCTTATGATTTCCATCAGTGACCTTTTTAAGAAATGAATGTTTTAACATGATCTCTGTTGTCTTTTACAGGGCATCTTCTCTACATTCATTTTCATCCAAGTCATTTTGGAATTTTTTAGTAGAAGAAAAAAAATCTATTATTGGGCATAGTTCAGGAGATCATGTCAAAAAAATTTGTTTTAAAGGAATTGAAAATTTTCAGGCTCCACAAGTTGTAAGGTAATAAAATAAACTTAATAGTTTTTCTACCTTAAAATGTTCTATGGCGGTTTTATGTTCTGAAATAATCTTTAAATATTTACGAGGCAGGGTTTTATACATTCTTTGACATTCAGAATTAACATTTTTTGAAGTTTTATTTTTGGTATAATTGGTTTATAGTGAATTATATATCTAAACTATATAAAGTTTAGATATATAATTTTGATATATGCATATACCCATTAAACCATGATCACCAACTGCATTTAAGACCATGAATATGACTATCATTCTTAGAAGTTTCCTCATACTCCTTTATAATCCCTTCCTTACTTTCCCATAATTTTCTATATAATTACTGACCTGCTTCTGTCAATATAGACTACCTTGTTGTATATTTTAAAGCTTTGTATCAATGGATTCATTCAGTAGATACTTTTTTGGAAAATCTGTTTTTTACTTTTGAGATTCATCCAAGTTGTGCGTATCAATAGTTCATTCCATTTTATTGCTGAGTAGTATTTCATTGTATGGATATAAAACAATCTGTTTATCTGCATCTATTGATCAACTTTTGGCTATTTCCAGTTTTTTGTTTAGCTATTTTTGATACTGGTTTTTAAAGTCTAATATGTTTTTAAACGGTTTCATATTTTTAAATGCATATATATAATCTCTTAAGTGTTAAACTTTGACAGTAAAAATATTTATGTTCAACTACATTTGAGTGCCACTTATACATGTTTTGTATCTATTACATACATAATTATAATTAAATGTTTTAAAATAGACCTGTACTCAGCACAGTATAAAACACTGAAGAAATAAAGTGAAGAAGATACTAATAAATGCAAGCATATACCTTGCTCATGGATAGGAAGAATTAGTCATTAAAATGTCCATACTACCCAAAGTATCTATAGAGTTAACACAATTCCTATAAAAATACCAATGGTGTATTTCACAGAACAAGTAATTCAAAAATTTATATGGAAACACAAAGGACCCCAAAAGAAGTCTTGAAAAAGAATAAAGTGGGATGTATCACATTACCTGATATCAAACTATAGTACAAAGCTATAGTAATCAAAAAAGCATGATACTGGCATAAAAACAAACACATAGATCAGTGGAACTAATAGAAAATCCAGAAATAAACCCATGTCTATATATAAGTCAGTTAATCTATGACAATGGAAGCAAGAACATACAATAGGGTAAAGAGTATCTATTCAATAAATAATGTTGGGAAAATTACACAGATAGAAACACAAAAATGAAACTAAAACACCTTCTTACATCATATACAAGAATAAACTCAGAGTGAATTAAAGACTTAAATGTAAGACCTGAAACCATAAAACTCACAGAAGAAAATTTAGGCAGTAAAATCTCTGACATTGGTCTTAGCAGTGTTTTTTTCTTATATATCTTCTCAGGCAAGGGAAACAAAAGAAAAAAATAAATGGACAATATCAGACTGAAAAGATTTTACACAGCAAGGGAAACCATCAACAAAACAAAAAAATGTTGAATGGGAGAAGATACTCACCAATGACATATTCAATATGGGGTTAATATCCAAAATTTATAAAAAATTCTGATCACTCAACACCAGAAAAACATCCCAATTAAAAAGTGGGCAGATCGGAATAGACACTTCTCCAAAGAAGACATACAGATGACCAATAGACATGAAAAGTGACTCAGCATCACTAATCAGAGAAATACAAATTAAAATTGCAATAAGATTCAACCTCACACTTCTCAGAATGGCTGTCATCAATAAATAGAAAGTGTTAGCAAGGATGTGGAGAAAAGGGAACACTAGAGTACTGTTGGTGGGAATGCAGACTGGTGCAGCTACTATGGAAAACAGTGTGGAGGTTCCTCAAAAAATAAATGGAATTGCCTTATTACACCTCAATTCAGCTTCTGGGTTGAGGAATATATCTGGAGAAACCCCAAACATTAATTAAAAAGAATATATGCACCCCTATGTTCATTGTAGCATTGCAAACAATTCAAAAGAATATATGCCCGCCTATGTTCATTGTAGCATTGTGTACAATAGCCAAGCTATGGAAGCAACCCAAGTGCCCATCAATAGATGAGTGGATAAAAAAAGCTATTTATGTACACAGTGGGATACTACTCAGCCATGAAAAATAATGAAATCTTAGCTTTTGCGACCTGTAGGGTACTAATAAGTCAGACAAAGAAAGACAAATACCATATTACTTCACTTAATGTGTGGAATCTAAAGAACAAAATAAACAAAATGAAATACTCATAGATACAGAGGACAGATTGACAGTTGACAGAAGGGGGTAGGCTGGGGGGCTGAGTGAAATGGTGAAGGGAGTAAGTACAATTTGGTAGTTATGGGGTAGTCACAGAGATGTAAATTATTGCGTAGGGAATATAGTTTATAATATTGTAATAACTATATATTGGGCTAGTTGAGTACTTAGGGAGACCACTCTATAGAGTTCATGATTTTCTAACCATTATATACGTCTGAAACAAAAATAGAATAATATTGAACATAAACTTTAATTGTATATGTGCTGCTGAAGTGAGCACTGTGTAAACTGTAATTGAAAGAATAAAAAGGTCATGTATACATCTCATATTAAGTTTATTCCAGACAAATTTGTTTAATTAGAAAAATTTTTTTTAATTTGGTTATTTATTGTCCTCTGTAATGACCCTGTATCTAGTATATTTTTAAAAACTGAATATAATATAGTCTTTTTTTATTTTTATTTTTTTATTTTTTTACAGGGACAGAGAGAGAGAGTCAGATAGAGGGATAGATAGGGACAGACAGACAGGAATGGAGAGAGATGAGAAGCATCAATCATCAGTTTTTCGTTGCTACACTGTAGTTGTTCATTGATTGCTTTCTCATATGTGCCAGGACCACAGGTTTTCAGCAGACTGAGTAACCCCCCGCTTGAGCCAGCGACCTTGGGTCCAAGCTGGTGAACTTTTTGCTCAAAACATATGAGCCTGCGCTCAAGCTGGCAACCCCGGGATCTCGAACCTGGGTCTTTCTGCATCCCAGTCCAACGATCTATCCACTGCGCCACCGCCTGGTCAGGCTATAGTCTTTTTTGATAGAAGAAAAATAGAAAATCATTGGTTTTTTAAGTTATATGATGAGTGGACCATATTTTTAAATAGAAAGAAATGTAACTTTATTTTCTTACTATGAGGCACACAAATCTGTGTTCATCTTATCCTCCTTTTTTGTTTTGCAGTAGAAGAGTTGTCCTGATCTAAGGCTAGTATTTATTCCTTTGCTTGTATCTTAATTCTGATAATATTTCAGAAGCCTTAAATTGAATTATCCTTCGCTTTTCTTGTGGATATTCAACCTTTCCTTTTCAGTAGATTCTTCTCATCCGGTTTTGAATACACTCAGGTCTCTCTCATGTGGTCTGGGTGAGATAATTGATTCCTCACTCAAGCCCCCACACTTTCTTCTGGCAGTTGTCCCATCATTACTGGTCCCCTACTCCCTTCACAGCCAGATTTCTCAAAGAGCTGTCAGCTCCCACTCACTGCAAAATCTATTCTGGCTTCCAGTCCCGTTACTAAATTGAAACACTTCAGGAATTTATCAGTGACTCCCATATCGCCAACCCTATGGACTTACTGTATGATTCGTTGTACTCGAAGTTCAGTTACAGGTCATCTCATTTCACTTTATGTCCTTTCTATGCTATTTCATGAGCTTCTATGTTTAGTTATCAGCTACATGCTATAAACAAAGTTTATTGTTGTTTTCCCACATGTATCATCTGAGCTTCAGACTGTTAGACAACTGCTTTCTTGGTTTCTCCATCCTATTTGGATGTCCAGAAACACCTTAAACTTTATTTCCAAACCCAAAGTTTTATTTGTACCTCTTTCATAAAACCAAAATCAAACAAATACACAGACAAAACATTAAACAACCCATATTTTTCCTGATTTTTCTTCCTTGATAAGTGGCATTTGCAAGTCTTTTACACTAAGTTAATAAGTTCTGATAACTCACTGCCATTGGACCAGCCTACAAGTCTTTGACATGTCCATCCTCACCAATGTCCAGTCTCTTATCAGGACATGACAGTGTTATCTTTTAAATATTTCTCAAATCCGTACACTAAAATTTAATCTCCACTGGCTTTCACCATCATTCAGACTATTGTGGTCTTCCACCTGGTCACCTGAGTAAGCCTCCTAACTGGTCCTGCCTTTACCTTTCTTCCTTTCCTTCAGTATATTGAGCCAGCATGTTCTCTTTAAAATGGTCTTAAAGTCCTACCTAGTCTGAATTCTGCCAACCTCTTTAGCCTTATCTTTTAACATGATCTCTGTATTCTAGCTATCTTGGCCTTCTCTTAGTTTCTCAAATGCTACTTACCTCTTTCTACCTACCCACCCTTTGACTAGATGACTCTTTTTTTCAGTCTCTAGTCAGTCATGTTCTTTGGAGCAGTCTGACTCCCCCTTTTGGGTTAGTTTCCTGTTTACATATGTTCTCAGTGCACTTTTCACTCTTCACACTTTCCACAATTATTACTAGGATTTTTTGTTTAATGTTTTCTACTCCCAAGATTTTAATGTCTGTATATTCAATTGCATAGTTCATTGAGAGTAAGGAAGATTGATCTCTGCTATCACCAGTGCTTAGAATGTTTCTTAGTATGTAGTAGGGGTTCTGAGCATTTGGTGAATGGTGGGATAAATAAATGAAATAACGTAGCTCTCTCAGGGAACATTTGTTTCCAACATAGCAAGTTATATTGTATTTCTTAGATGTATAAATTTTGAAATATGAAGTATTAACTTCATTTTTATAATTTTTCAATATTTTAAGTATTCAAGTATACATTAAAATGTTATTTTCTTTGGATATTTTTATTTGTCATAGAACTCTTAAAATATTAAGGATCTGTGGTTTCATAGTTGATCACTAGAGTGTGCTATAACATCAGGGCTCTTAATTGTGAAAAATCAGTCTGTGCTATTGTACCTCTTTGGAAATTATACTTAAAGGAGGATATATATGATAGTATCAAGCAATCCATACATTGAGTGTTTGGTGGGTGGAAGTTGATGTTTTAAATAGCTGTGTGTTACCATCTTATCACTGAGAAAACAGCTTGGGTTTTTATTTTTTAATTTCCCCATAAAAAGTTTTATCATAACCAAGTTTTTTTAAGGAAATAAGCCATAACAAATAAAGTAAAATATTTATTAATTTATTATATCATGGTACACGTGATATATGTATAACATTCTGCTGGCCTCTCGGGTATATTTAAAAATATAATAACACACAGACCCAGCTTTAAATGTGTTTGAAATGTAGTTGGTAAATCTAAATATGCACATATGGAAGTTAAATGATAGAACAAGAATGAAATTACAGTATAATTTAACAGTATTAAAAAGTCACACAGCAATATGTGATTAAGTGCCAGATGAGTGGTTCAGAAAAGAAAAAAATGACTGGGCTAAAGTTGTAAGGACAACCTTTATTGAAGAAGAAGAAGAAGGGGTTGAGTATTAGTTTATAAACACTTTTTGTATTCAGTCCCAATGTGTAATTATTATCTTTATGGCCATATAAATAATATTAGAAAAATATTGATATATTTTATTGACATAAGTATTTGAACATAGATGGGATTTTTAAAAAGAGAGGAGAAAGGATAGTATAAACAGATGAAAATAGTTTGGACTAAAGCAAGAAGACAGAATGCTTTAGGGAAGTGTGGTGGGACAGAGTTTAGAGAGCTTATGTCAGGAAATTTCACCAATCATACATTCTTGTTTTAATGGTAGAAAATGTGATTTTTTTTCTCCTTAAAGTTAGGGAAATCTAAGAACAGCGGTGTTGTTTGGGATGGTTAAAATGTAAAAAGTATATAATACTCTTAGTTTCCTAATCAGTATAAGGGAAATAATATCTGCTTTCTTCATTGAGTATTGCAAAGATTAAATGAGCTAAGTATATGAAATATTGTCAGTAACTTTGCCCACATATCAAGTCTAAACATTCTAGCTTTCAGTGCATTTTGTATTCTGGCTCTTCTGTTTTATTTTAATTTCATTTCCCTTTTAATCTTTTTCATAGTCTTCTGTTTATTGACACGAACAGCCTATCTTTAGTTAAGCCATCAAAATTTTTGTCACTACATGCATTTGTACGACCAAACCCTATCTCAGTGTCGCTCTCCTCAGTTTTAATGTCATCTCCTCAGTGAAGGCAGTAGTATATACCCTCTTCCCTATTGTGTTAATTGCTTCTGTGAATCCATAATACTTTGTACATATTGGTTGAGATATCAATTATAGTATGTACTCTCATGTTGTTTTTCATTGCTTAACAACATTAAAAAAAACTCCCTACCAGAGATTTTTGAGGAAGAAAGACTGAGTTTTATTTAATCAGCCTGATTTTTAGCACCAGAGTGCTGCCACATACCCAGTAAATGTCCATTAATGAATCAGGAAGTCACAATTGTAGGCTCTGTTTATTTAACTCTCAGATTTTATTGTTAAATCTGCCTATGCCTTTGTTTGCTCATTGCTGAGAAAGGGCATTTGATTAATATTATTAATTAATTTGATAATCTCTAGGTACATTTCTCACTCTAAAATATCACAATTCTGCTCATCTCTGTAGTACATTTGTTAATTTTTACTTTTATAGGAATTCATTCTATACCCCTTTTTTTATTGTCTTCTGCTTGAGGCCCTCTCAAATGACCAAATCCTTTTGATTTTTATAGTTCTTATGCTCTGTAGACTTCAGTTTGTTAGATCCTGTCTTAAATTCTTTTTGGTTGTATTGTATGCCATTTTATGTTTTTTGCTCATCTACTTTGTGACTTCTTAGAATAGGCGTCCCCAAACTACGGCCTGTAGGCCGCATGCGGCCCCCTGAGGCCATTTATCCGCCCCGCCCCCCCACTGCACTTCTGGAAGGGGCACCTCTTTCATTGGTGTTCGGTGAGAGGAGCACTGTATGTGGCAGCCCTCCAACCGTCTAAGGGACAGTGAACTGGCCTCCTGTGTAAAAAGTTTGGGGACCCCTATTAAAAGGTAGAAATCATGTCTTGTATTTCTGTCTGTCCTATCTGTAACCCCTAATATTGTCAAAATATTTACTATAGTTTAGTCGTTCACAAAATTTGGCTGCTAATTATCTGGTTTTTATATACAGTTAAGTCTTCATTGAACATCATTGTTAAGTTCTGCAACTTTAAGGAAAATGAAGTATGATGAAACCAATTCACCGTAGCCTAATTCATAAAAACGAGTTAGGTTCTTATGCCATCTCATCAATATAACTAAACAATGTTGAATAAAATATGTTATTCTAGGACCTGCTTTATTTTGGGAACTTAGTGCTAATTTGTCACTTTTTAGTCATAAAATATTAATGTTAAAACATTCTTCACAGGTTGTCTATTTCTTAATGTATGTTTGATTACAATAAATGGCTATATGAATATTATTTTAAAAAACAGACCTTTTTTTTTTGCAAGATCTTCTTTTAAAATCACCTATAGATTTTTGTCTTTGGTTATAATTTAAAGGATAAGTCTGACTGCACAAGTTAATTTGTTTCTGAGTCGGGATTGCAGTTCTTTCTCTATAATTCTATTAACAAACAGTTTTACTAATGTGACTACAGCTTTAATTTTCAGTTTGGTGTTTGTTTTGCAGATCCTCTACTCATGGTACCCCAGGACCAAATGGCAGGCATATTTCAGATGTACCACCTCTAGACAGTCACAAGTAAGGTTAATTGATTAACTTTGGGACCTTGAAAGGTAGGCTATTGCTTAGCACTGAAAAAGAATACAATGGTTCCTCGCCATATTGCGGTTCACTTTTCACAGTCTCACTGTATCACGGATTTTTAAATTGTATATATATATATATCTAATTTTGTATTGCAGGATTTTGCGGTATATAGGTATTTTTATGTATTTATTTTAATTATTTTTGCAGTAAAATAAGCAAAATAAGTGTGGGAAAGGTTTATAAGAGTGTGGAGAGGATTTATAATAAAGCCTTAAAATATATAGAAATAATAAAATAAATATAAGGTCGCTACTTCACAATTTCGCCTATCCCGGGTGGCGGGTGGGGGGAGGAGTTCTGGAACCTATCCCCGCGATAGACGAGGGACCACTGTATTAAGGAATTTGGAAATAAGATGATACTGAATAGACTGTGTTATCTGAATACTCCCAGCTTTACAGTTTGAGTTACCTTTCTGTTGTATATTACTTCTGCCCCATCTACTTTTTGGTGTTTTCAAAAGTTTTCTCTACAGCACTGATCCAAATAAAATATATTAGTTCTCTTTTTTTCTGTTCCTCACTTTATCGTTCTGTAAATGGAATGCAAAAGCTTCCAGTTCCCTTATGTTGTAGGTCATGGGGAAAAAAATATAACACTGTTAAAGAGTATTTCAGAGGAGATATTGTGTGTAGAAATTTGGGAAGATGAATGAAAACTCATTATTATTCTTTCAGTCCCTGGTTATCTTCTTCATTGCCTGCGCCTCCTGCGGTAGCCCCAGTCACTTTTGCATCTATTGTAGAAGAGGAACTACAGCAGGAAGCAGCACTTATCAGAAGTCGAGAAAAACCCTTGGCTTTGATTCAGGTAAAGACATGCTGATACAGGTTTAATTTAGGGAAGAACTACATTACACTTTATCCTTAGATAAATTATGTTTGCTTTGTGTAGGTGCATATGTTTATCAAATTTAAATGTAAATGTAATATAAAAGTAAACTGAAATTCAGCAGTTGTTATTTGAAGTATTCAGGATAATTAATTTAGAACTAAAAATTCTAATTGTAATAAAGCTGCTATTTTTAGCACTGGTGATTCTTTGAGCTTTTTAAAAGTGACCTGTAGAGAACTTGGCATTATCTAGCATATTAGACTTGCCTCAGATGTTCAGTAAGAATTATTAAGAGTTCTTAAAGCAACACACACCAATTCTGGCTTACTTAAGGAAAAGAGAATTTATTTGAGGGATGTTAAGATTCCACAAACTGAAGCTGAAAGACCAGAGAGCCAGGCTTGGAAACAAAAAGTCTTAGTTGCCCAGGAGATCTTAAAAGCAGGGGTTTGAAGACCCATACAATAACAAAAATTATCACACCGAATGAAGCTATTGGAATCAATGGATTCTAACAACTATTTTCAGTTTCTTTTTTCTTCTGCTCAAGATTAAAATTCAAGGAAAGGTGGGTATCTGATTATCCTAGCTCAGGCTTCAAGCCTTCTCCTTGCCAAGGGAATAATAGTAGGATACCTACTCTGTGTTTTATCCATAGAAAGTGGTAGTTCCACAGAAGGAAATTGGAAAGGCAATATAATCCTACTTAGTTGATCATTGAAAGAATAAAACAAATCTTCCTTTTTCTTTCTTTTTTTTCCTTCCCTCCTTTCAGATTGAGGAGCATGCGATACAAGATTTATTGGTTTTCTATGGGGCATTAGGCAACCCTGATGAGTTTGTCATTGTTGAAAGGACACCGCAGGGACCACTGGCAGTACCGATGTGGAATAAGCATGGATGCTAGTTTGCTGTGGAATTGCGATGCAGTTTTCATAAATTGTGATTGTTATAAAGAAAAGCTGTAGAAAAGAGTTCTTACAATTTTGGTAACATACCATTCTAGATAGAATACGAAAGATCTAATTTCTGTACTGCAGTTTAAACATAATATTTGTATGATTAAAAAAATCCTTAGAATTGTAATTTTAGTAATTTTATGTAAAAGTGTGTGAGAGGGAAAACGATTGTTTAAATTGAATTATTTTATCTGACTAGGTCTGAAAAGGAAAACATGAATGATTGAAGTGTAAAATTTAAGAGTGATGCATTAAAAATAACTTTCCATTTGAGTACTACTTGGGGTAAATAATTTAGAATATTTTTGCCAAATATCTGTTGTCACTTCTTTTTTGATATGAGATCGATGAGCGAAAAGTAGGAGTATTAGCCATTACTTTTGATCCATTAATAGCCAAAGTTTTGTGTCTACTGCAGTAGTTATGTTCAATTCTTGTGTCTTTTCTCATTGAGTGATGAACATTTTAGTGTATTTAAAGCTTGAACTGCTCAAATGTCATGTTATTTCAGCTTGGATAACATATTCTCCATTTTGCATTAAACTATGGAGTACAGTGGAAAGGAAATATGAATACTATTGAACAGCTTAGTCCAAGATAATAGTTCCTTTATAAGATTTGGAGTTATTCTGAGTTGTTTTTTGGTGGGGGAAAAGACCTTATAAAAGCCTAATTTTGAAAGAATCAGTTTTCCAAAGTGTTAAATTTTCTGAAATGCTTAATTATACATTGCAAGAATTAAATAATGTAGAGGAAGGTAGGTTTATAAACATTATTTGTTTTCTTTACAGTATGCTCTTTGATTTTATTTGCGAGTAGTTTAAAAAATTATTTTTATCTTAAATCTGTGTTCCAGTACCTAGAGAAATTGGGAAGGTTAGTGTTCTAGTTTCTGGGACACAAGCCTAGGATAACATAGAGAAATTTCACTGCTATAATTCAGATGATGGAAATATTGCTGAAACTAATTCAGTACTTGAAGTTTAGCTTTACCTAAAATAAGCAAACTTGTAAGCAAATGTGCAATAAAAAATAATCTTGATTGCTGCTAATGTGTGTTTGATATTTTATACTATATTGACATCTATTATAGGAGGAATTACTAATTATTTCTCTTGATATACACCATCATTGGTATTTGTTTCATGTGAATGTTGCATTCATTCCTTGACTTTTAAAAAAAGGGCAGTTTTTCTTAAAATGCACCTGTGTAAAGATTTTTATTATGTGTTTAAGTAAATTGTCTATTTTGTTGACATAAATTTGTTCATAGTATTTTAATCTAATACTTTCAAATTCTGTAAGGCTCAAGTCCCTACTTTCACCCTTGATTTTGGTAATCTCTGTTTTCTTTTCCCCCTTGATCTTATCAATTTTGCTGATCTATTCAAAGAATCAACTTTGGGGTTCTCTTTGATTTTTCCCTTTTGTTTTTCTATTTTCTTTTTCATTGGTTTCAACACTGATCTTTATAATTTCCCTTTTTTTGTGCCTGCTTTAGTTTTAATATGCCATTCTTTCTCTAGACATTTTACCTTAGATTATTGATATAAATCTTCCTTCTTCCCAAGTATGGGTATTTTAAGCTATATATTTACCACTAAGCTCTGCTTTAGTGGCACTCCATAAACAAGTTTCTATATGTTGTGTTTTCATTTTAATTTTTTTTTTACAGAGAGTCAGAGCTAGGGACAGACAGGGACATAGATAGGGACAGACAGTCAAGAACGGAGAGAGATGAGAAGCATCATTCATCAGTTTTTCGTTGCAACACCTTAGTTTATTGACTGCTTTCTCATATGTGCCCTGACTGCGGGCCTTCAGCAGACCAAGTATCCCCTTGCTCGAGCCAGCAACCTTGGGTCCAAGCTGGTGAGCTTTTTTGCTCAAGCCAGATGAGCCTGCGCTCAAGCTGGCGAACTCGGGGTCTCGAACCTGGGTCCTCCGCATCTCAGTTCGACGCTCTATCCACTGTGCCACCGCCTGGTCAGGCTAAAGTATTTTCTAATTTTCCTTTGATTTCTCCTTTAAACCATACATTATTTAAATGTATATTGTTTAATTTCAAATGCAGAACTTATTTTACATTGCTTTAATTCTTTAAAATTTATTGAGATATGTTTTATTATCTTAACTTCTGTTTTGTCCTGGAGACATTTCTATGTTTTTGAGCAAAATATGAATGAATTGATAACAACCTCTTATGAAATACTAGTATATAGGACTTTGTATACAGGTGCCTATGTTAAGGACACAAATTTGTTACCTAAACAAAGGGAAAGAACCCTGTGCTAGATGTCTTTGCACCTTAGACTTATTCTCTGTTCTCCCCACTACTGTGTATTTGAAGTTGAACTTACATATGTTCTCAACCAGTTCATTTTCCCTCTGGCTTCTGGGTACTTGAACCAATTTGGAGCATTAGCGTAATGTTGGCATATTGACAGAAGGAAAAAGAAGCTTTTTCTTTTTTCTGTTCCCACCCCTCTAGAGTGTAGCTATGGGCTGCACTCCTCTCATGGGAAGCTCACAGCTCGTATCAAGCAGCTTGCTCTCTATGCTCCAGATTCAGGTAAATATTGTTTTCCCTCACCCATTCATATTTAGGAGTTGCAAAAGATCTCCCACTGCTTCTAACCTCGGTTACTACAGTATCCATTGTAGTTTACCTAAATCTTGCCCATGCTTTTATAGAGTCTATTAATAATTTATTCAAGTTGAGAATGCTGTTTCCTGTTGAGATCTGATTAAGAGATGATCTGAGTAATGGAGAAAAGTATGAGAATATAGAGATTTAGATTTAAGGATATTTTACCTAGAAATTTGGCCATAAACATGTAGATGCATGAGACATATAAATGGTAGTTCGTTGGGACACTTGTTTTGTGTTTTAAAAGGGAAGAGTTATGCATTAAGGAATCAGAAAATTGAAAAGTCAATGCAAATACAAATTAGAGATGCTGGGAATAAAGGAAATAATTGCAGAATGGGGATGAAGATGAAATCAAGAATACAAACTAAAACTTATTGTTAAGGGGGAAAGTGATATTTATTTCTACCATGATCAAGTGGGATGTATTCCAGAGATGCAAAGATAGTTCAACATCTGCACATCAATCAATGTGATGCACCACATTAACAAAGTGAAGGGTAAAAACCATATGATAATTTCAATACATGCAGGAGAAGCATTTGACAAAATTCAGCTTTTATGATAAAACTGAACAAAGTGAGTTTAGAAGAAACATACCTCAACATAAAGGCCATATATGACAGGCCCACAGCTAACATACTCAATAGTATGTCTCTATGTTGCAGATCACTAAGCATGACCTCGCTTTCCCTTAAGGGAGGAGATAAAAGATAGTTATATATGAGTGGTTCTTAGTTTGGCCTCTCGATTATTAGCAATATCACTGAGAACTTGTGAGAGATAAAAATTATCAGGCATTACTGAATCTGAAAATTGGGGAGTGGAGAACTTCTTTTACAACAAGCCGTCCAGGTGATTCTGATGCATGCTAAAGTTAAGAAAATACCTAGTACTGAGGACATATTTTGAGGTGAAAGAAAAGAGAAGCTATTTTAGGCTTAATAATCTAGGTAGAATTATTTTATATCACAAAGATGTTTGGTAACTGGAAAAAAGTAGAAGATATACTTGGTATATTAAGTTTGATAGGCTTAAATTGTGTTTATTAGGGGCTTTTCATTAACTGATAGCAAAGGAGGGATATTTGTAAATTGCTTACTTTTATTTTTCTTCTTTTCCAGGTGAGAAAAAGGGAGACAGACAGACTCCCACATGCTTCCAAACTGGGATCAACCCAGCAACCCCTTCTGGGACTGATGCTCTGCCCATCTGGGGCCATACTTGGCAACCAGGCTATTTTTAGTGTGTGAGGTGAGGCTCCACAGAGCCATCTCAGCACCCTGGGCCAGCATGCTCTAATCAATCAAGCCATGGCTGTGGAAGGGGGAGAGAGTGGAGGTGTGGAGAGGCAGATGGTTGCCTTTCCTGTGTTCCCAGACTGGTAATTGAACCTGGGACATCCACACACCAGCCTGACACTCTACCACTGAGCCAACTGACCAGGGCTAAATTATTACTCTTTAAATCTCAAATATTTAGTATATATTTTTTAAAGTTTCCTTAGGTGCCCTAAAGTTTGCTAGTCCCAATTATAACTTACTATTTAAGAAAAATATAATTTTTTCACTGATTAGTCAGATAGAAAATCAATAAGCAAACACTGGCTTTAAAAGACATGTTAGACCAGATGGAATGAAAAGATTAGTATGAAACATTCCATCCAAGAGCAACAGAATACACATTCTTTTTAAATGCACATGGAGCATTCTCTAGGATAGATCCTATATTAGACCACAATACAAGTCCTAATAAATTTACTAATACTGAAATCATATCAAGCATCTTTTCCAGCTACCATAGTATGAACTAGAAATCAAATACAAGAAGAAATTGGACAATTCACATGTATAGTAAAGATTAAATATGCTACAAAAACCAATGGAACAAAGAACTCAAAAGATAAATTACACCTTGAGACAAATGAAAATGGGAAGACAACATACAAAAATGTATGGAATGAAGCAAAAACAGTTCTAAGAGGGACAAATACATACATTGAGAAATAAGAAAAATCTTAAACAACCTGACTTTATACCTCAAGGAACAGGATAAAAAACAACAAAGCCCAAATTAGTACAAAGAAGGAAATAAAGATTAGAAGTAAATGAAATAGAGATGAAAAACAATATAAAAGTTCAATGAAACTAAGCTTTTTTTAAAAGATAAAATAGACAAACCTTTAGCTAGACTTTCCAAGAAAAAAAAACTCAAAATCAGAAATGAAAGATGTTACAACTGATAACATAGAAATACAAAGGATTATCTGTCAACAAACCAGACAACCTGGAAGAAATGGATAAAATTCTAGAAACATACAGCCTACTAAGACTGATTCACAAAGAAATAGAAAATCTGAATATACTGATTACGGAGATTGAATCAGAATCAGTAATCTCTCAACTAGTGAAAGTCCAGGACCAGACAGCTTCACTGGTGAATTCTACCAAATATTCAATGAATAAAGACCAATCCTTCTCATACTCTCCAAAAAATAGAAGTGGAGGGAACATTTCTAACTCATTTTAGGAGGCCAGCATTACTCTTACCAAAACCAAACAAGGACATCACAAGAAAAAATTACAGGCCAACATCCTTGATGAATCTATAGATGCAAAAATCCCTGCAACAAACTAGCAAACTGAATTCGACAATACATTAAAAGGACCTTACACCATGATCAAGTGGGATGTATTCCAGAGATGCAAAGATAGTTCAACATCTGCACATCAATCAATGTGATGCACCACATTAACAAAGTGAAGGGTAAAAACCATATGATAATTTCAATACATGCAGGAGAAGCATTTGACAAAATTCAACTTATATGATAAAACTGAACAAAGTGAGTTTAGAAGAAACATACCTCAACATAAAGGCCATATATGACAGGCCCACAGCTAACATACTCAATAGTATGCTTCCATGTTGCAGATCACTAAGCATGACCTCGCTTTCCCTGCAGTGATTATATGTGTGTGCTCCTTCCCCAGTTGACTGAAATGGGCCAGAACTTACCTTACATAAATAAGTTCTGGAGATCTACTTTGTAGCATGGTGCCTATAGCTGGCAGTATAGATCTCATGCTTAAAATTTGCCAAGAGGGTAGATTTTATGTTGTTAATATGTGTGTGCACACACATACTACTAATAAAGGGAAAAACTGGTTCATCAAGTTGTGTACATTAAATATATACAGCTTTTTATGTGTCAATCATACCCCACTAAAGTCGTTTAAAAAATAAAACAGTTAAAAGGGCTGAAAGTGATGTCTGAGCTGGGGTTGGGGTGACTTTTGGCACAATGGTTTTTTTGTGTGTTTTTTTTGTATTTTTCCTGAAGCTGGAAACGGGGAGAGACAGTCAGACAGACTCCCGCATGCGCCTGACCGGGATCCACCCGGCACGCCCACCAGGGGCGAAGCTCTGCCCACCAGGGGGCGATGCTCTGCCCCTCCAGGGCGTCGCTCTGCTGCGACCAGAGCCACTCTAGCGCCTGGGGCAGAGGCCAAGGAGCCATCCCCAGCGCCCGGGCCATCTTTGCTCCAATGGAGCCTTGGCTGTGGGAGGGGAAGAGAGAGACAGAGAGGAAGGAGGGGGGGGGGGTGAAGAAGCAAATGGGCGCTTCTCCTATGTGCCCTGGCCGGGAATCGAACCCAGGTCCCCCGCACGCCAGGCCGACGCTCTACCGCTGAGCCAACCGGCCAGGGCCTGGCACAATGTTTTTTAGCAGGATTTTACTTCTAAGTTCTGCAAGTGTATTACTTTTATAAACTAAAATTATAACCTCAAAAATGTAAGTAGATGGATAGCTTTATAGAAAAGAGAACCAAACAATTTTTGCTTGGTATCTTGATTTAGCTTGCATTTAAAGTTAAAATTTGAGACTGTATAAAATGAATACCCTGAACTTGGTTAACATATGGAACCTCTGATTACTAAACCAAGTTTCCTTCATAAAATAAGCCCCCATTTTAGAAAATTCACAAATATAAAACTTTTATCTTTATGCTGTAACAGATATTTTAAGGCAAAAGCTGTGGTAGACTGTGTCAAGAATTTAGAAGATTCTTATATAATTAGAAGATTTTTATATAATTAAATCTTGTTTCATAGCCTTGAGAACAAGTACTTATTAGACTTGTTAAAAGTAAACTTTTGAATCCTATAATTATGTATTAATTGTATGAAGAGACCAGTAAATTGTTCTGATAAATTATGAAAATATATCATAGTTATAGTGGTAGATAAGCAGATTTGAATACCCCCCCCCCTTTTTTTTTCTTTTAAGTGAGAGTAGGGGAGATACAGAGACAGACTCCCAGATGTGCCCCTACCTGGATCCATCTGGCAACCCTCATCTGGGGCCAATGCTCTGCCCATTTGAGGCTGCTCTCAACCGAGCTATTTTTAAGCACCTGAGGCAGAGGCTTCATGGAGCCATCCTGAATGCCCGGGGACAACATGCTGAAATCAATCAATTGAGCCATGGCTGCAGGAAGGGAAGAGAGAGGGAGAAGGAAGAGGAGGAAGAAGCAAATGGTTGCCTCTCCTGTGTGCCCTGATCTAGACTTGAACCCAGAACTTCCACATGCCAAGTCGATGCTCCATTGCTGAGCCAACCAACCAGGGCCAATCCTTTTTTAATAAACATTAATTGCTGGGACCTCCTGTATGGACCATTAGTAAGTAAAGAACATAAATCCAAAGCAGGAAGTGAATAAAATAAGTTAAAATTTGAGTTCTTAGGGTTGATTTCTATTAAATATTTTTAACATTTAAAAATATTTTTAATAAACCAATTAAATTGGTTTTAATTTTATGTTCTATTTGAGCCTCAGGTTCTTTGGAATCACTATTTTGAAGCTTGTGTTTTAAGAACATGGGAATTCTAAAAGTATTCCAAAATTAGAAATTAAGAGCTTTTTTATGAGTTACTGGAAGTTTATAAGTCCAAATTGCCATGCTTTAATGAAAGTCTCCAAATGAGGCACTGTCTTTCAGATTCATAGCAACAGATGGAATATTAGTTTAGAATTTTAAGTTGTGAATCATATCACAATTGTTAGCTAAAGAATTGAAAAGGTAACAGTTTTATGTTCTATATGAAGCCATCTAAAGTTTCTAGATGGATAAACATTTACCATATTTTTCACCCCATAAGATGCACCTGACCATAAGACACACCTAGGGTTTTAAGGAGGAAAATTTCAAGAAAAAAAAATATTCTGAACGAAATGGTGTGTTAAAGATTTAATAAAATACCATATTTTTCACTCCATAAGATGCATGGGCATTTTCCCCTCCACTTTGGGGGAGGGGGAGTACATTTTATGGAGAGAAAAATACTGTAAACAGAATTTCACAAAATGCATTTGTAAATTGTTATTTTTGTTTTATTTTATTATGAGCCAAATAAGCTTAAATCTCAGAGCAAAATAAATTTAAGTCAAGTCATGAACTTTAAAGAAGCTACATTTTGCTCTATTGCAGAGTATAGCTTACTGTGATGACCCAAAGTTCTTGGGAATAGTATGTTCTGGAATATAAAAGTGTATTTTGTATACTTTTAGTAGTTTAGGACAAAGAGGAAGTAATCACCCTCATGGGAAAAATTATTTAATAAGAAAATCAAAGTATCATAAGTTCAATTCATGACAACTCATGCCTGATACTATTAAATGTCTTAGTTTAGACTCTTCAAGTTTTCTATGGGGAAAATCACACATAATTCTATTAAAACTAAAGTATTGTATTAGTTATTGAAAGTCTCCATTCTTTGTTTCTTGCATAACATTTAGAGGAAATAAAACTTATTTTCTTTTTTTTTAAAATTTATTCAATGAGAGGAGGGGAGGCAGAGAGACAGACTCCCGCATGTGCCCTGACCGGGATCCAGCTGGCATGCCCACTAGAGGGCAATGCTCTGTTGCTCAGTAACTGAACTATTCTTAGCACCTGAGGCAGAGACCATGGAGCCATCCTCAGTGCCTGGGGCCAGCTAACTCTAATCAAGCCATGGCTACAGGAGGGAGAGGGATAGAGACAGAGAGAAGTGAGAGGGGGTAAGTTGGAGAATCGAATGGGCACTTCTCCTGTTTGCCCTGACTGGGACTCGCAAACCTGGGACATCCACATGCCAAGCCAACACTCTACCACTCAGACAACCAGCCAGGGCAACTTATTTTCATTTTACCATATTTTTTGCTCCATAAGATGCACCTGACCATAAGACACACTAGGGTTTTAAAAAGGAAAATAAAAAAAATATTCTGAACTAAATGGTGTGTTAAAATACTTAATAAAATACCATATTTTTCACTCCATAACACGAATGGGCATTTTCCCTTCCACTTTTTGGGGGGGGGAATGAGTCTTATGGAGTGAAAAATACAGTAATTGAAATTTGTTTTTAGAGAAATTTGTATTACTATTGTATCTTTAAAGTGCCTTTTATTATATAAGTTGCTAACTTCAATGAAGTCATTTAAAAGTTTTAAAAATAATTTTGAAACAAATAACTAATTGCATTTATCAATAAAAATAGAAAAATATTCAAGTTTTATTAACTCTAATATTCCTTTTATTTCCAATTCCAGCAGAATGGGAAGACAGTAAGCTGGAATGAAAAGATAATTTTACCTTCTAAAAACAACATGAGAGGCTAGCCTCAGCTTGCTCATTATTCTGAGGCTGTTACTATTCAATAGTGTATTTGACTCATGTTGCAACATTAGAAAAGGAAATCTTTTAGGAGAGGCATTTACTATGATTTCATGTTACATGTATGCTCATAACTGTATCTAAGACCATTACCATCAGGATCACACTCATCACTAAGAATTTGTTTAAATAGCTTTGATACAAGAAAGTAGAATTCAAGAACAGGGCATTAAAAGTATAGTTCCTCCTGACATTTGAGCTGAGAGTGATAGAAAATAATATATATAATGCAGTATTTTCTAAGAGCCTACAAAGAAGAGCTATAGGTAATAAGTACTGGAATTAAAGGTAGTGACTGAGACTTTTTTAAAAATTAATTATTTGGTTATGTTAACATTTATTTTGATTAAATAGAGCTCCCCAAATAATCTTAACTTAAATTTTTAATCTTAAACATTTTAATAGCACACTATTCAAGGTGAAAATCAGGCTAATTAGGGAGGAGATTTACCGTATTTTTTGCTCCATAAGATGCACCTGACCGTAAGACGCACCTAGTGTTTTAAGGAGGAAAGTTAAAAAAATATTCTGAAACAAATGGTGTGTTAAAATATTTAATAAAATGCATCACAATAATATTTCAACAATGTAAACTCAACAGCAGTACTAACAATTGTTAGCACTGTTATTAACAAGTGAGAAGAGACTTGAATGTTCAAATACCCTTCTAGTTGTCCCAGAACCCCAGGAACTCATCATCGCTAGTCAGAATTTAGGAAGCACAAGTTGCTCGCTATCACTTTCTTTGCTATTTTCACATATGATACCATCTTCAGTGCCATCTGAGGCATTGCTAATGCCGCATTTTTTGAATAACTGTACCATGGTTTCATTCTTCTCTGACTGCCATGATGTTTTCACCCATTCACAAACTTGAGTGATAACGGTCTCTTCATTCGTCCAGTTGGTGTCAGATCATGATTACCAGCAGCCATCCATTTGTTCCACTCTTGTTTTTTTTTTTTTAGAGAGTGAGTCAGAGAGAGAGATAGACAAGGACAGACAGACAGGAACAGAGAGAGATGAGAAGCATGAATCATTAGTTGTTTTTTTTAATTTTTAATTTTATTTTTTACAGAGACGGGGAGTGTGTCAGAGAGAGGGATAGACAGGGACAGACAGACAGGAATGGAGAGAGATGAGAAGCATCAATCATTAGTTTTCCATTGCGCATTGCAACACCTTAGTTGTTCATTGATTGCTTTCTCATATGTGCCTTGACCGCGGGCCTTCAGCAGACCGAGCAACCCCTTGCTGGAGCCAGCGACATTGGGTTCAAGCTGGTGGGCTTTTGCTCAAACCAGATGAGCCTGCGCTCAAGTTGGCGACTTCAGGGTCTCAAACCTGGGTCCTCTGCATCCCAGGCCAATGCTCTATCCACTGCGCCACCGCCTGGTCAGGCTGTTCCACTCTTCTTGCATAAAGACTTTAAATGGTTTGTTGATGGAAATGTTGAGAGGTTGTAACTGACTGGTAAGACCCCCAGGAATTACAGCTAGATGAGTCTTCACTTATTTAAAGATTTTGTGTGTGTGTGTGGTTTCGCTAATATATGCTCTAAACTGATCAAGCACGAATAGGGCAGCAAGTGATGTCAGCACTTCACACAGAGCTCCAGCAGCTGCAGCACAGTGCTCAACTGCTATAGCGCACCTCTTATGTCTGCCCTCAATGATGCCAGATGAATGCACCCACATAACGTTGCTCACCTTCCCTCCTGCACTGCATGCAGCTGTGGTAACCGGAACCAGGAGATCACTCAGCAGATGCCGGGATTCCACACACCACCATGCTGGGTATGGTTACGCTCCCGCTGGCGCTCATTCTACATATGTTTACCGGAGCAGTGCTCCACAGCAGCTAAAAAAAAATGAACATTCACTCCATAAGATGCATGGGCATTTTCCCCTCCACTTTTTTGGGGAAAAGGTGTCTTATGGAGTGAAAAATACAGTATGTTTCTTTTAACATCATTTGCTCTTAGAGTTGTTGATATAAACTTGCTACTCCCCCAAAATAAAATAAACTTGCTACTCCTCTAGAGTTATCTTCAGAAGCCAAAGGCATATACAGATTGTATAATTTCACTAAATTTGCCCTAGGAATATTACTTTTCTTGGTAAAATGCTATTACACCTTCCTTGTAAACTATTTGTAGAGTTCCCATGGAACTATAGTGCTTTGGTATCAATCATATTAGGATTAGATAGTACAGAAATACCAAGCATTTTGGGCAGAATGTATTTTCAATGCAAGGTTCCCTAAAATCTTTTCTATGGGATGCTAATTCTGAGTGGTGCTGATCGGTATACACACAGTTCTAAAAAGCCCTGTGATTAAGTTAATTTGGAGAATGCTGGATCAGACTAAGGACTTTGCAGAAACTTTAATTTGCTAATATTCAGTACAAACTCTGAAGAAGGGCTTTTAAAGCATGCTTTTAAAAATGTTTTAAATTTATTTAACCAATAAATTTTTTTCCTTTTCTTTCTTTTTTTGGCAATATTCCTAGGCACTGGAGTCCTAGGATCACACTGACATCAAAGTTAGATATAAAAGCTCTGGAATTAGACAAACTAACAAGTCATTTTACCTCCTGAGCCCTCGGTTCTCATCTACACATCAAGAACAGTAATTCCTGTCTAATAAAAATTTTAGAGATTGCTAGTTCATGTAAAGAACATAGCTTATTATAATCATTAAAAAATAATTACCAAAATTAATTGGAGAAGAAAAATCACAAATGCAGCCACTGTAATTACCCAGAAGAATGTAACAGGCCTAGAAAAACTGAGTGGTATGCCACCAAAGACAGCTGTGAAGCAATAGGAAAAATTTGACCAGTTTTATATTAAAATATAAATTTTGCTTTGGTTCATGATTCTAATTCAATCCTATAATTGATTCACTATTTACTAAACTGAGTAGTTTCACATACATTATCTCATTTAATCTTCAAAAAAATTCTGAGATATTTTATTTTTACATTTATCTTTATGAATGAAAAAACTGAAGTAATAACTTTCCCACACTCTAACATCTAATCTGTAGAGCCTGGATTGAAACTCTGATCTGACTCAAAGCCTCTGCTCTATTTTTAAAATTAATTTGTTCACTGTTAAAAACAATAACTTCCTACCCCTGCCCACATCCTTCTCGTTCCACTACAAGTTCCCCACATTTTAATTAGATTAGGTATCCT
>NW_027095788.1:46983-50198 GCF_036850995.1 Saccopteryx leptura | reverse complement strand
TACAACGTGGTGAACTTCTAAGGACTCTTAAGGTGTTTCATCTGTGGGTGTACCCTTCCAAAGGACATGCCTGTCTTGGTCTTTCCCAGGGAGGCCTGTGGTCTGCTAATTGCTTTTCTGATCACTCATTCAATCTGGGTTGTAGGTGTGAATTTGAAGGCTAGTATATTCCCTTTTTAAAAATCACTTTTTTCATTCCAATTAGGAGAGAACATTACTCACCCAGTAAAGCACAGACATTTATAAAGTGGTACTTTATTAATGCTTCCTACTGAATTGAATTCAAAAGGAAAGTTGCATCACTTCTTTATAGTTTCTCTTATGCTCCATCACAGTGAACACAACAATAATTTTTGCTGTTCTGTGCAGTGAGTTTTCCAAATTAAACAAAAGTGGAATGGCCAAAGCTCTGAGAACACTGTCACAGGACAGTGAGAGCAGCAGCCCTGAGCACAGTGCTTGCCCAGTCTCTGTCCTGTGAGGTGGTGGGACAATAGCTGGCAGCATTCACCTCCGCGGCTGGGCCCCAGCTCATTGCAGTCATGAAGAGTGATGGCTGGCAGGCTGCTGCACCCTCTCCTTTCCTGGTGTCTGAATGGCAGGCACTACAGTGGTATGATGCATTGCTTACATGCATAACTAAAATAAACCTTTTATTTTGTTCTGGCTCTGTCTCATCCACTCCCTGCCCCCTCCCCCTTCTAAGAAGCCAGAGGCCTGGACTCCTGGCAAAAAGTAGAGGGCTCTGGATTAAATTCTGGATGAGTTATTAAATTTACCCCTACCCCCAGCCCTAATCAACTGGAAGGTTTTAAGACACATGGTTAAGATTTATTCCCAGGAAGGCTAACCTATCTGGAATGATGGGGGATGAATACCAAGTATCTCCAGACTTCCGTTTCTGTTTTATTCTATTTTTTAGGTTTTGTTTTTGTTTTCTCCTAGATTGTATTTGAGAGTCATGCTCCAATGCTGGAACAAGCCACAGAGCATACAGCAGAATGTGCTTTTTATTACTGCTTGCCACACGGCATCTTTGTGTGCACAGAATCTGGCCCTTGGTTCCCTGGGGCTCCGGGCTGTAAATCTGGCTTATGGCTGTTAGCCTGTTAAGTTTTTCAAGTGTAGCCTTGCTGGCTGTAGGAGGCTTTTCTAAAGTGTTGCAGCAGTTGGCTTGACCCCCAAGGGCTGTGAGAAGCCTCTGTGCTAGGTCTTGTTGAGGCACGATCCCAGAGGTGCTTTGCCGTTTGAGCTCCTTCCTGACTGTCTACTAATGACGATGTGGTTTATGAAAGCACTCGAAGTGTAATCCAGAGCCACAGCCTACTGGTCCATCAGAGGGTTTAAAGGCTTAAGAATGATATATATTTTTTGTATTTTCTGTACAAAGGCATGAAAAAGATTTCGGGCTGTCAGATCTCCTGGCCGGCTGGTGGTTTGGGGTGTCCCTGGGGCAGGCGTCTGTCTCTCAGCTCCTCACTGTTATGTCACAAGGAAGCTGCCCCTGAATTAGTGTTCAGTTTTGAGAAAGTCTGCTCGATGGGTTGATCGTGATACTTTAACAAGTTTGACTTAAACATAAACACAAAACAAGTAAGTGACTTTCTAGGAGGCCTTGGGATTAGTGGTCTCTTCCTGGCCACATGCTTAGTAAAACTGTTACAAGCAAATCTTGTGAGTGCATTGAGGGGTTCCTTTGGCTTGTTTTGGGGTGGGGAGGGGAGTTGGGTTTTTTCCCCTTTCTTTCTTTTCTTTTTTTTTTTTTTTGCGTTTGGGTGTATTCTTGATTGGATCCTGAATTTTATATCTGAATATTACTGAAAAGTCCTTGGGCTCCTTGCTTTTATTTTAGGTTTTGTACCAGCTTTACGTGCTCACAGCTGGCTGTTAAACCGTTTTAGTGTTGGCAATGTAGCAAGGAATACCAGATGTGTGTGCTCCAAGAAACAGTGTCCTTAGACCCAAGATCTCCTTAGTAGGCTGCTTTATATTTGTGCCCGGGGCCATTTTTCTTTTGTCTGAAAATAATTGGCTGTGCTTTAGAAATGTACAGAGGAATCCTCTGAATAAAGCTGGAAAGCAGCGCGCACCTGCACTGTGAACCTGAGTGCCTCCCTGACCGCACGCTGCCCTGGGGGAGCCCCACTGTTAGCAGCTGCAGGCGGCCTGAGGGCGCTGCCGCAGGCTGCTGGCCTGGGATCTCCCTGCATTCCGGTTAGATCTTGCTACACTGCAGGACCTATTTGGAAAAGTAACCAAACAGAAAGTGAGTGGGAAGAAGGAATAAGGAGGTGAATGCTCATTTTGGGGAGAAGAGTGGGAATTCATCCAGACGAGCTTTGTCCCACAGGAGATAGGGCTGTGGTCAGGTGAGCAGGAGGCAGGCGCAGGTGCTGGGCTGCCCCTCCTCTCACCCAGCGCTGGAGTCAGGGTCTGGGAGCCCGGGCAGCATAGGCCTCCTGCTGAGGCCTTATCATGGGGGACCCAGGTCCCCCGGGCAGGTTTTCTCTGTGGGATCTGGAGTACGAGGAAGGGAGGAGTGAGAATGAAGTGGCCTTTCGGTCTTTTCCTCCAGTAGTGTGCACATTAAATTTCCGAACCGCTTAGCCAAGTCAGACCAACGTGCAGAGGGTTAAAGGGCAGAGCATTTTGAATGAATTCCCAGTAGAGAACGGTCTCCTATTTTTATTTTCATTTACCAGCCAGGCTGGAAAATGTGCCTACCTTTACTATTATAATTTTGCACATTTAGATTCTGAGGTTTCTGATATTATAATTCTTAGGATTTAATCAGCTGTGTAGGTCATTTGAAAAGTTGCATTATTGACAATGCTGACAGCGAAAAACATTTTTCTTAGGATATTATAAAATGCCTCCCATTTGTAGGGGTTAGTGGCTTATCACCAAAACCAGAGTATAGGCAGAACCTTCTCAGAAATAAGTTTCATGATTTCATATGTTTCCTTTAAAAATGGTTATATAATTTGACCTTAAATTCACTTATTAAGGGATGTTTTAAAACATACGTCAACTACAAAATTGTGACTCCATTAAAATACCTAACATTTTAGTTTAGTATTTTAAACATTGCCTTGGTTTTTGAAAGTTCAGTCCAGGATCTAGGACACCAGTGCTGGCTCGTGCCGTCACAGAGCACCCCAGCCCGCACCCGGCTCCTCCTCTTCCGCCCACCACAAGGGCAGGTGGCGGTGTGG
>NW_027095788.1:0-46886 GCF_036850995.1 Saccopteryx leptura | reverse complement strand
AGTGTTGGCTCTAGTTTATCTTGGGTTGGCGTCAGCTGTTTTTTACCCCACTGTGGGCCAACAGTCTGCAGCTACTGCACTTTTTGCTGTTTGTGTTTTCTTTGCCTGGGTACTGTGGGAATGGCCAATCTTTGTATAATGATCAGCTTCTTCCTGCTTAGAGATGACAGCAGCTCCATAAAAGCCCCAGCTTTGTAAGATTTGTCTCCACTTTCAGCTGCTCCTCTTCCTCTTGCAATTACCTGGTCTTTGCACAGAGCCTTCTTTATTAAGACTGTAGTCTGGGTTCTCACTGGCCTCACCCAACCAACCCTTATACAGGTTGCACGTTTGCTGGGTTAGGGCAGCTGAGGTTGTGAATACAAGGTTTTTGGGACGCCCTACTTTAAGAGTCTCTTTGCCAGGAGCTTAGGACGAGGAATGTGGCCCCTGCTCCAGAGCTTGATCCTTTGGCCACTACTGGATACTCAAATTTTATTTCTCCCGAACAAGGTGAGCAGCAGGTTCAGACCAAGTGTGGCCGACAATCCCCTCTGCAGAAGTTCTTTCAGCAGATGAGACCCCAGTGTCAGGGAGGAAAACTGAGAGAGTCCTCCTCTGGGGCTGACTGTGCCCCTCCCAAAGGTGGCTAAGCCCCTCTACCATATCCAACAATAGACTCACAGGGACCGACATGTTAAATGTCCATACTCCAAGCCTCTTTCCCTTCCCCCTGTGGAATCTAACCTAGCTGGACAGAATATCCAGTGCCCCCTCCGGCTGACTGTGAAGCTCCACCCTACCCAGTGCACATGAAATGCTGTGTCAGTGCTGATTACAGAAAATGGAACTTACCTCGGCTGGGCCTGGTGTGAGGAGCTTTTCCTTAGGATACCACTCCATCAAGCGTTGTTAGGTCATGAACCAATGCTTTCTGCAGCTGGCCACTGGTTGTGCTAGCCCTGGGCCTCCCTAGCAGAAACCCAGCACAGACCAGTGGGAGACACTGCCCATGACTGGCCCTCAGCAACCTTCTTGGAAGTACAAGCAGTCCAGAGTTTGTGGCTCCCTCTGCTAGGCCCAAGTATACAAACAAATACCAAGCTGCACACCTAGGCTGGCGTTTATCCACACTGGGCCTGGGAGAAGGTCCGTTCAAATGGTCAGGTTTCCCTGCGTCCTGCCTCCTGCAGCCTCTTTTTGCTGGCTGCTTTTTGGGCTCCGCAATTGAAAAAACCTCTGGTAGAGTCTAGACTCTAGACTCTAGAACCTGGGGAAATCCAGAGATTAGGAAGAGTGGTGGGTGTGGCTCTTGCCCCTCAGCCCCAGGTGTCAATCTGTCCAGAATTTTGTTACAGACCTTGTATGGTGTGGCCTCCAGGATTCCAGTGAGTGTGGCATCTGAGACCCAGAGGTGTGGTCTGCCCACTTTCCGGAGAGCTTCAACTGAGTCTCCCGTGAAGTGGAAGCACCAGTTGTAGTCTCAGGAGAGTGTGGGGGAAGCTCTGGTCTCAACACCAGAAAACTGAGTCACTGACATGCCCCCTGCTTCTAGCCTCTCCGAACAGCCGTTCCCTTGACTGGGATAGGAGAGACTCCCGAGGGTGGAGCATCTGCTTTACCCCAGGCTGATGCCACTCAAAGGGGACTGCTCCACCGAAGAAAGATGGCAACTGATGTCCTGGAGAATGACTAAGCACAGGGGTTTCAGTGGCAGTCCCTCACAGTGTCTCTCCCTGGGTCTCCAAGTTTATATTCTCATCACACAACTCCCGTACTCTCAGTTCTCCCCGCCAGAGCCCCTGGTAAGTGGCTGTGAATGAGGTTTTCTGCGCGGGTCCTTTAAGACAGACTCTGTCTGAGAGCTCTGTCTCTTTCTCACAGACAGAAACCCAGCTTTTTTCACAACTAAATGCTTTCAGGGTGCCTCTTCTAGGCTCTGGGGACTCTAGTCTGGGGCTCCCAGCCTGGGGCTGAGCACCCACACCTCTCAGGGCAAACCTCCCTGCAGTGAGAGTTTCTCCAGACTCTCAGCTGCCGCTCACTCCTGGGAGCCAGGCAACCCTTTCCATGCCTCTGTCCTTCCTACCAGTCTCAGTTTGGCTCCTTCGCTGATCCTTGGTTATAGACTTCTCTTCGTTTAGTCCAAAGTTGGTTTTTCAAGATGATTGTTCTTAAATTAAGTTGTAATCTAATTTGGTTTTGGGAGATGGCAGTTGGAACGTCCGCCTACTCCGCCTCCATTTTTGTTTTTCTCATTTATTGTCTTTTTTAAAAAATATTATATTTATTCATTTTAAAGAGAAGAGTGTGGGGGGGAGAGCAGGAAGCATCATCTCTCATATGTGCCTTGACCAGCAAACCCGGGTTTTCAAACTGGTAACCCCACTGTTCCAGATTAATGCTTTATCCACTGTGCCACCACAGGGTAGATTATATTGTCTTTGATAATAGTCATCATAGTAGGTGTGATGTGATAGAACATTGTGGCTTTTTTTAGAGGAGTGGAAGGGAGAGAGACTCCCACATGCCCCCTAACTGGGATCAACCCAGCAACTCCCATCTGGGGCCAATGCACAAATACTGAGTCCTAGCTCACTATTCTCAGGGGCACAAGCCCAATCGAGCCACTGGCTACCAGAGGGGGAGAGAAGCAGATGGTCACTTTTCTTGTGTGTCCTGACCGGGATTTGAAACTGGGATATCCATATGCCCTGTGGACACTCTATCCACTGAGCCTACCAGCCAGGACAAAAATGTAGAATATTTAAAAAAATAATTTTGTACTCACTAGATGTTGAAATGATAATTTTTGAAAGAGTAGGTTACATAAAGCATTATGAAAATGAATTTCATCAGTTTCTTTTTACTTTTGTATTGTGGATTCTAGATCATTTAAAATTGTGTATGGTGGCCTGCCCTGTCTTTCCCAAGACATAAATCATCCCTTGTTTCCAAGCTGAATATGTTCATACAAGTCACCTACCTGTCTGATCACTCCGTGTTCGCCATTTAGTAAGGTTCCTGGTCATCAGATCCACTGCCACAGTGTCTCAGTGCTTATATTCAAGTCACCCTTGTTTTACTAAAAACTGGCTTCAAAGCCATGCATGTAAAGTTTATTATAGTACGTATATTGCTATAATTATTTTACTTGTTGTTGGTTATTGTTGTTCCTCTCTTACTGTGCCTAGTTTACAAATTAAACATGATCATAGGCGAGTATGGTAGGGAAAAAGCACAGTGTACTTAGGGTTTGGTACAACCTGGGTTTCAGGCTTTCACTGTGGGTCTTGGAACACATTTCCCATGAGTAAGGCAGGACTAGTGTATATTATTGTCCGTCTAAAAAATTCTAAAAGCACAGCAATTGTTTATTGTATTTAAAAATTTCTGGCTCTTTCCTTGCCCCCTCTGGTATTGACAGAGGTGGCTTAAGTACGTGCAAGATTAGGCTCCCCCTATTACTCACAGCCGGGGCGGAGGAAGGCATTGCTTCTGGAGGGGTAATGGATGTTACCACTGCTTTACAAGAGGTGCTGAGACTGTGCGCATCCACAGTGGCCTAGCACGCGGAATTCACGGTTACCTTAGACGAGCTCCAAGCTCATCTCTGTGTGGCTTTGAATTCATGAAGGTAGGTTCTGTGTCTATTTTAACTTTTTGAATCTCTAAAACTCAGTGACTTAGATATAGTAAACCCCTAACATACAGTGAGGGAATAAATAAAGAAGTGCTCTAAACCGGCCCTGGCTGGTTGGCTCAGCGGTAGAGCATTGGCCCAGCATGTGGAAGTCCCGGGTTCAATTCCTGGCCAGGGCACATAGGAGAAGCGCCTATCTGCTTCTCCACCCCTCCCCCTCTCCTTTCTCTCTATCTCTCTCTATATTTCTCTCTCTCTTCCCCTTCTGCAGTCAAGGCTCTATTTGAGCAAAGTTGGTCCCGGTGCTGAGGATGGCTCCATGGCCTCCACCTCAGGCACTAGCATGGCTTTGGTTGCAGTGGAGTGACACCCCAGATGGGCAGAGCATTGCCCCTGGTGTGCATGCTGGGTGGGTCCCGGTCGGGTGCATGCAAGAGTCTTTCTGACTTCATTCCCACTTCTAACTTTGGAAAACAAAACAAAATATTCCACTAGAACCTGAGCAGGAAGACTGTGGAAGAACGTAAGGACAAGAATGGGAACCCCTGGCAGTCCAGTTAGAAGGAAAGCATGCGTGTTCTTAAATCTCATGCACACGGGACTTGCTAAACCACACTGACTAACAAGAGAATCTCAGTAGGCATCACAGAAGTAAAGTATTGAATGGCTCCACATTCAAAGTGCATCGAATGTTGACAGCAGTGAGTCTGGGCAATAATAATTTCTATCAGATGACTGTATTTTAAAGATTTAGATCTATACGTTACTTCTTAATGGAATTCATGGAGAAATCCTCTCACAAAGGAACAGTGCATATTTACTGTCAATAAGTTTATCCTTTTCTGAGTTATATTCAGAATGGTATAAAATATTGGTTCTGTCAGCTTCTTACAACTTACAGGTTTATGGTAAGGAGGTGCTTTGATGGGGAACAGACAGGCCAGAAAGACCTATACCGTGATTACAGGTCCGGAAAAAGAGCCTCGTCTCTGGGGAAGAGAGAGGACTAGATATTAAGTTCAACTGCATGGCCAGTGACTGAAAAGATCACACCTACATATTGAAATCCCAAGAAAAACCCAGGTTGCCAAGCTCAGGTGAGCATGTCTGGTGAATGAAACGCACATGTGTGCTGTGAGGGAGGCCCAGACTGAGGGCACGGAAGCTGGCTACCTTGGAGCGTCCCGCACACCCAGTGATCACAGTTCCCAGGACACTTTCCTCCATCACCCAGTGTCCACATGATGGGCTCCTCCTTCTCCAGGCCCATCTCATTTAACAGCTTTAGCTCTTCTTCCCTTCTCTTCTTCCCCCCAGAAATGTCTACAATTTCCTCATTTCTTCTGCATGCTTCCTACTTTACCACAAATTCCAGATTTGTCTTGTACCACATAAAACTGCAATTGGAGGTTGTGAAAGGAGTCCCATTGGGGATAAAGTAGTGAACACTGTGTGATCTCTTGTGCCTGAGGTTCCGCTGGTCACAGCCCTTTTCCAGGAAAGCATGTCTTGACGAGTCCCTTGTCTTTTATTCTGGGTTTCACATTCCTGTCTCCGTGTCTGCGTGCTGTCTTCCTTCTTCCTACTCTTCCTGGTCTCCTTCCTTACTAGCGTCCCCTGCTTTTCTGCTTTCAGACTCTAGATGAAGATCTGAGCCAACCTCTATTGGGTTTTCTACCTACGTGGAAATTAAGTCGGCTCAGTGGTAGAGCATGGGCCTGGTGTGTGGAGGTCCTGGGTTTGATTCCTGGTCAGGGCACACAGGAGAAGTGACTATCTGTTTCTCCACTCCTCCAACACTCCCCATTTCTTTCTCTCTCTCTCTCTCTCTCTCTCTCTCTCTCTCTCTCTCCTGCAGCCATGGCTCAATTTGTTTGAATTCATCGGTCCCGGGCACTGAGGTTGGCTCCATGGAGCCTACACCTCAGGCACTACAAATAGCTTGGTTGTGAGCATGGCCCCAGAAAGGGATTACCAGGTGGATATTGGTCAGGGCACATGCGGGAGTCTGTCTCTCTGTCTTCCCTCCTCTCACTTGGAAAGGAAGAAAAAAAAAAAAGAAAATTGGTTGAATAATTACAACCTGTTAGGCAACATGGACATTAAGAGTGAACAGGTAATCAGTCTGATACAACCACACATATCATGAAGTTGAGAATGTCATCTTTATTATATTTCTTAAGAGATGCATTGCACTGCCCTCTTTAATGATCTAAAGTAACATGCAAACTTGTCATCCAGGCAAGTTAAAATATGACAACTGAATTCTTACAATTAAATAATAAAGACCAAAAAATAAATACGTATATTTATAAGACTATGGCGGAACTGCCTACCTAGTGGAAAGAGAATTGATGTTATATAATTATAATAGAGAAAGCCACAGAAATCTATTGTAAAAATGTAAACAAAATTATATTTATATATGATAAGTCATCGTAAAACTAGGTACAGCATGTTTTCAAAACTATGTACAAACTACTTAACATAACTATATAAATATTAAATACAAAAATAAATATAATAATACTAGGGGCAACATTTTAAAAAATAAACCAATAAAATTTATAACATACATTAACCTATCGCAATCTTATGATTCTAACTTTATATTTTTAAAGTGTTTCCCTCTGATTCTGAGTCCCTCAACTCCACCTGCAGATGGCTCTAGACGGTTGAAAAGAAGTGTATAAAATATGGGACCTCCAGCTTATATCAGAGGAGAGATTTGAATTTAACAATCTGAAATTTGGGGCAGTGTCTTAGGAGGGAGGGATCCTACAATAACCCTGTTATCCTATAGTCCTTCTACGAGAGCAGGATGTGTTAACTCTTCACCTCATTTGAGATTATTCTAATTTTGCTCGATTGTTTGCCAAGGTAGCTCCTCTTTCCTGTCCTTGTGTCTGCCATTAGCATCCGGATGGTCATTGTGCTGAATACTCAAATCTCTTCTGGGCTGAGTGATCTAGAAGAGGAGAAAGAGATGGATGTCACATTTCAAAAAGGCAACTCTCCATATAGAAAGACTATTTAAATTCTTGATCAATTCTAATAAGTGTTTAGGCTAACCTGTTAATCTGAGTTTATCTCTAATCATTCTCAACCCCACTCTTGAACCATTGTTTTCAAGTGTGATTCTTCAACTTTATGACCCAGAGTCTAAAAATTATTGAATATTGTGGGTAATCAGCTTTATACAAGGACTTTAGATGGTTCTGTTCAGGGAGTAAGATGCTGTAAAAGTGTTGCTTTAGGTCACTCACACCTGGTCCTTCTGTACTACTGTACTTAAAACCTTAATGTGTCACCACACTACACACATCACTGACACATTTACATCACAAACCACAAGACCGGATGCCTGATCCCTAATGCTATCCCTGGATCTTAAGTTGAACCAGACTACCTTGTCTAACCTTGGCTAATACTATGGTTTGAGTATTTGTGGCTGCCTTAATTTATAACCCCCAAATGATGATATTAAGAGATGGCGGCTGGCCCTGGCTAGTTGGTTCAGTGGTAGAGAGCTTTGGTCCGGCATGTGGAAGTCCTGGGTTCGATTCCCAGTCAGGGCACACAGGAGAAGTGCCCATCTGCTTCTCCAGCCTTCCCCCTCTCTTTCCTTTCTACTTCTCTCTTCCCCTCCTGTAGCCAAGGCTCCATTGGAGCAAAGCTGGCCTTGGCACTGAGGTTGGCTCCATGAACGCCCCAAAGGGGCCTACCATTGACCCCTGGTGGGCATGCTGGGTAGATTTCGGTCAGGCGTGTGCAGGAGTCTGTTTGCCTTCTCGCTTCTAACTTCGGAAAAATACAAAAAAAATAAAAGAAAATAAAAATAAAATATAAATACATACATAAATAAATAAATAAAAGATATGGTTGCCTTTGGCAGGTGACTAGGTCATTGGGTGTAGTGATTATGAATTATTGCCCTCGTAAAAGACCCCAGAGAGGTGCATTATCCCTTCCAATGTGTAAGGACATGGTGAGAAGGTGGCCATCTGCAGCACAGATGACAGTCCTCAGCAGAGCCTGACTGTGCTGGCACCTGATCTCAGACTTGCAGCCTCCAGAACTGTGAGAAATAAATGTGTGCTGTGTATAAGCCCCCCAGTCTGGGCTATTTTGTCCCAGCAGCCAGAATGGACTAAGAGAGCTAGTTCCCAAGATTTAAACCAAACCTTTGCTTAATCCTGTGCCCAAACCCGTCACTCTAATGTATCTATCGTAGAAAGCCATACAGGATCTAGTATTTCTCAAACTTCCCTCATTCTGACAGACTTCCTTGACCATAAACTTGAGGAGGGAATTGTGTAATTGTGCAAGAGGAGAGCTTGATGGGTCAGGGCAAATGAAGAACACACAAGTGATCTGGCCATGGCCATTTGTTTGAGGGTATATTAGGATGAAAATATAGCTGGTCATGATGTATGTCATATTTTTGAATATAGAGACTATTCTATCTAACATTCTATTGTTTCAATAAGTCTCCACGCTGGGATTTCAGAGAGATGGAAGGCCCAAGTAAATTAACAACAGAAAGTCAAAACACAAGATATGGAAAAAATGGAAAACTTCACTTTTCACAAAACTCAACATTTCAAGAAAGCTAATATATGGACCCTGTTACTTTGGTTCAAACGATTTCAGCCCAGTCATGAGGTCTGGCTCCCACACGTGCCACCAAGGTGCGTGTGTGTGGTCGTCAGCCTGTGTCCTGGAGCCTGTCAGAGCCTGGCTGTGTGCCTGGTGGGTCCACTTCACAGTGTGTGGAACACCGAGGGGGACGGGGCAATGAGCGAGGATCCACCAATCAGATTGCTGGGATTTCCTAAGTAGACAACAAATCATTCCGTCTGTACCCATGAGGAGACCACCTTCCTTCAGACCCACCTTAGCCTCAGTGGCCTCAGAGATAAGGGTGCGATCACGACCCCACACCCAGAGCTCTGGATCTAAAGCCTGGATCTGGAAAGAGAAACAGCCCCCTGAGAAGATGATGAATCTCCAGGTGGACCCCGTCCCGCCATGTCCAGCCCCCAATTCTGTCTCAGCCTCAAATCCCAAAGCTGATCCCCAGGATCCCTTCTGTCTCCAGTGTGGCCGCCTCCGCCAAGTCCCCACAGCCACCTACCTCCTCACACTCTTCCCGGGAGACCCACGCCCTATTGCCCAAGGAGCGGAAGAACTGGAATTGCAGTTTGTGGAATGAGCGGCGTTGAGCGAGGTAGTGCTCCCCATAGAGGAAGGAAAGGATGGCCTGCTTAGGGGCGTGGTAATTCTCCTCCATATCCAGAGCCAGGTAGCTGAGGACAGACACCAGGAGGCCAGTCAGCAGCAGGAGAGGAAGGACCCCTGGCTGAGGCCAGTTGCCCAAAAGGACAGGACTTCCGGGAGCCCTATCTAGTGTAACACAGTGCCACCCACTCTTCAAGAAGCAACTGATGAGCAGGGACCTAAAGGGCACCTCTCATACCTGGATGATGATCATAAATCCTACAGGGAAGCCGGCCCCTTTCCTTTAACCTGCTGTGTGCGCACGCACCAGTCTCATAGAGCAAGTACCTGTGCTGCTCCCGTGGGCGGCCCTGACTGGTCCTTACTGTATTCACCGCTTTCCTACCAAATGACTCATACAGGACTTGCTGTGGTGGTGCATTAACTCAAGAAAGCTTCTTGAATTCTCTTCTTCCCCTCACATTCCTTGGCACTGAGATGCAGTTTATAAGTTTTCATAGAATGAGTGAATGAATGAGTGCTTTGTCTCATAGCAAGTGCAAACCTGATAATCTTAGACTCAATATAACGTAAGCATCTGCAAAGTGATAAGAATTGTACTATTTAAGAAGCCATCGATATACTGACAGGTGCTGCCTTCAACCGGGGTCTAGTTTAATGGGATTGGCAAAAGAAAGGAAAGGGCATTAAAAATAACTAATTTAAAATAGCACATTTTAATGGAATTCTAATTAGAGTGCTACTGGAATGCAGGTTAGTGGGTCAGAGATGGTATCCAAAGATTTTGGTGTTTGAACTGTTTTTAACAAAATGTCTTTTATTCAGATACATATGTGTAAAAATACCTAGACAGAAAATACAATAGGAAAAAATAATAACTGGGAAGGGTGTTTCGGAGGAGCCTTGCAACAAAGAATGAAATATCGGGGTGGTAGGGAAGTTTGATGGAGATCCTAGAGAGAGCAGAATTCAAACTGAAAACTCTTGCCTTGATTTAGAACAAAATTAGTGAAATTGTTGGGGGGTTGAATTGGTTAACTTGTGATCTGCAAGGATTTTCAAAAAGATTTGTAAGAAATTTCCCCAGGGAGTATTTTACAATACATAAAAATGTGCTATTTAATGGAGGTCTGAAATGAGGAGGAAGACCTCTACGTTTGGTGTTGTTATGAGGGGGGAACAGAGATACAGGAGAGAGAGAGGAACTGGACACGGAGAGTCTAACGCCTGTTTGCTTGGCGGCAGGGTGGTGCCATTTGTTTATGAAGCATCTATGTTTTCTTTTGCTTTGTTCAGCCTTTCAAAAAATGTTTATTGATATTAAAGACAGAGAAAGGGAGAGGGAGAGAGAGGAATATCTAAATCTATCTGTTCCTGTATGTTCCCTGACTGAGGATCGAACCAGCAACCTCTGCTGATTCCAGACAATGTTCTAACCAACCGAGCTATCCATCCAGGGCCTGCTTTGTTCAGCATTTTACCTGACATTTAGGTTGCTGGCTTTTGCAAAGAACACTGTAAAAAACATTACAGTTGTCACAACAATCCTAATGGTTTTTTACACAGAGTGAACAGTACAAATAGATTTTTTAAAAAGATGAAAGTCAGAGACCCACTCCCCTCCCTCCATACTCCTAGGGTTTGATGGGATTAAGCATAATACTCACAGGGCCAGGAAGAAATGAATTCGCTGGTACTGCCAGGAGTAGAGGCCCGCGCGGCTGAAATAAACTATCACCATGGACAGCAGATACTGAGGGAAAGAGGGAAATAATACATGAAAGAGGGCTCACACCCTGAAAGAGGAAGCACAGTGGGATAAGGGAGAGGCTGATGTTTCCAGATGGCAAGCACGGAGGGTTCAGGGCAGGTGTTAGGACCGCTGGTGTCAGGAGGGTCTTTGCTAACCTGGAGCAAAGGGGAGTCCCCAGGCGCTGTGAGGAGACCTGATCTGCTAACAACCATAGAGTCAAGCCTTGGGCTCAGATCCCAGAGGAGCCATCCTAGTGGTAGGGACCCCACACACCCCCATCACCCCACTCCCTACCCCCATCCACACTGTAAGAACCCACTTGGTCCCTGAGGGGAAGTGGTGACAAGGCATCAGGTCTGAGAGAGAAACCTGGGCACGGAAGGCTCTCTGTGCCCGAGGACAGATGGTAGAGCAGGGATACACACTACCTTGTCAGAGATCATCAGATTTTTGTCCCAGGCCAGGAATTTTTTAATGACAGGATCCTCTATGAAAAGAGGGCTTATGTTAGCTTGACCAGAACAGGGTTGCCATGGGAGCGTTGCAGGCAAAGAGGGAACCATGCCCTGCTTGGGGAACTTTTAGGATTGTGACCGAGGCTGAGGCTGTTGTGAAGAGGGACAGAGGAGATTGTTCCCTGAGCCAGGGAGTGTGGTGACCACCACCCCCATTTACCCACTCTGGGGTGATTGAGTGACAGGTAGGATGTCAGCAGCATATCTGCATGATTTAGATCTTTAGTAATGAGTGATGCTCCCTCATCAGTGTGAATGTGCCCCTGCCAATGTCACAGCACTCAGCCATTGTCTCCATTGACAGTCACATTAGGCTGGGAAGATGGCCTTATCTTCCCTTATAAGATGAAGGTCTTTATTTCAAAAGGTCAGTCTCAGAGGTACAATTGAAACCGAGCTTTCTGATCCCAAGTGCAGACCCTTTTACAGTCCAGCCTAACCCTGTATCATTTGTAAATGTCCCTGATGAGCGATCAGTACAGAGTTCTAGGATAGAGAGCTTACCAACTAGCAGAGCAATCCTTTTCTATTGGAAAAGAGTAGTTATATAAATACATTTTTAAAGGATAGATTGGAGGGTGCTCTCCGGGGTCCCCTCCTACCGAGCAGCCTGGTGAAGGCCTTATGGTGCTCAGGTAGCACTGAAGACCGCCTGTGCCTCTTCAGCTTCATCTTGAGCCCACACAGCGTGTCCACGACCCAGACGTCCTGAGCCCCAGGGGCAGACTCCTCTCTCTCCTCCTCTGTTGACCCCTCCCTCTTCCTCTTCCTGTCATCTGACTGAGGCTGGGGGCTGGAATCTACACGGGGGGCTGAGGAAAGAAACCAGGCTACAATATAAAGTCTTTGCCTTTGGAATTCAGCTACTGGTCCACTAAACCCATCCCCAGTCCATCCCACCTATTTCTCTCCCCACCCCCAGTGAGCAAACCCATCCATCCTCTCCAGTGTCACAGACAACTGGTCTTCTCCCCAGACGTCTCTCCATCTTTCCCCTTTGTTGAAGTCCACCTGCCCCCTCCCATTCATCCTGCCATTGTTCTATGTCTCTGTCCTCAAAACTCCTCCTTGTTTAAAGATTATTTCTCCTATTGGGGGGGAATCAAAGGAACTCTCCACTGTTTCCTCCCTTCCCATCTCTCATGCTGGGATCTCATCTCCTAACCCTCCTTCCTTGCTTCCCAGGCTTTTTCTTCATGGGGATATCCTTGTCTCCAGCTCCTGTGATCTCTAATCTCTGGTTTTCTGAATCTCTCCTTTCTTTCACACACTCTCACAGGTCTCCCTTCCTCCTCACTGGTCAGCCCTCTCCAATCCCCTCTGTCCCTAGTTTCCTCACCTGATGGTCCTGGCACGACTTCAACCACTCTCACCTCCAGGGGGTACCCTGAGGATCTAGGCTGGGGGCTCTGCTTCTCAGACTGGAAACTTGATTCACAATTGGCCATGGTTTTTTCCTAACTCTTTCTTTTTTGGGTACCAAGACTCTAAACTCTTTTGGGTTTTACTTGAACACACTGTTCTCCCAACTGATCCGTAGCTTAGAATGGAGAAAACCTCCAGTAAGATGCTGTTGGCACACCTCTGTTGCCAAGCACCACGGAATCTGGTCCTTCCAATCAGGAAGGTCGAAGGCCTCTGAGGTCATTGGTCATTCCAACTGGGCAACGTGTTTGAAGGATGCAAACATGTGTAACTGTTATGTGTGCACTTGTCCTGGAGCTTGCGGTCAAACACTGTCTCCTACCACTGACCCCACAACTTCTGACCAGCTTCCAAAACCATCCTCATGTGTCAGCATTAGGTCTTACCCCTCCCCCGGGGATGCTGCGTTCTCTCCATTCTGAGCTTGAAATATGTTGGGCTCTTCCTTTCCCATTCCTATTCCAGAGCGTAGTCGGGTGGAAGAGGGAGGGGACAGGGACATTTGGGGAAAACAAAAATTCTAAAACCTTATGAAATTGAGATATGTATATATAAAAATAGATCTCAGGTACATTGACTTTCCAAATAAAAAGTTACTTTAAAACAGTCCATTTGGCAAGCTCAATGGTTACAGACACGATGTACAGGGTTCTGAAACTGGGGGCACGAATCCTGTACCATCAGGCAAGTTTTAGTCTGAGAGACATTGTAAGGACCTAAAATCCTAGAAAACAGTACATATGCTTACATACTTCAGATGGTGTCTACAATGTGGGGGATTCTATGGATCACCCAAAGCTCCTCAAAGTAGAAAAGGAGAAAACACCTCCAGTCTTCATTTCAAAATGGTCAGCCTGTGTATTTCACTCTTGACCCAGAAGTTTCACTACACTCATGTCCTATGAATAAAATGTCACACTCACAAAAAGAATAAGTGGAAAGTCTTCGAGACAAAAAATGATGCTGTCTGTGCAGGTGTGGAGTGCAGATGCAGAAAACACACTAACCAACTTGGTGTTCTGCAGGATCAGGGGACAGTTCTTCTGAAATGCCTGCCTGTCTTATACCATTGCTGTGCACCTGGGTATTGAATCTTTTCTTTCTTTTCTTTCTTTCTTTCTTTCTTTCTTTCTTTCTTTCTTTCTTTCTTTCTTTCTTTCTTTCTTTCTTTCTTTCTTTCTTTCTTTCTTTCCTTCCTTCCTTCTTTCTTTTTCTTTCCTTCTTTCTCTTTCCTTCTTTCTTTCCTCCCTTCCTCCCTTCCTCCCTCCCTTTCTTCCTTCCTTCCTTTTGTTTTTCCTTCCTTCCTTCCTTCCATTTTCACTTATTGTAATAAAATAACATAAAAATTCACCATTTTAACCACACTTAAGGCTAATTTCAGTTTCATCGAGCACATTCACATTGTTGTACTACAATCACCACCATCCATCTCTGGGACATTTTATCTTCCCAAACTGAGTCTGCATCTACTAACTACTAACTCCCCACCCTCTCCCCCAACCTCTGGCAGCCACCATTGTACTTTCTGTATCCATGAGTTGGACTTCTCTAGGGCCCCGATATAAGTAGAATAATACAGTATTTGTCAATTTACTTCAGGCCCATTTATCAGCACGATGTCCTTAAAGTTCCTCCATGTTGTAGCATGTGTCAGAATTACTTTCATTTTTAAGGCTGCATAATATCCATTCTTAGGGCACATTTTGTTACCCAAAGATCGGCTGATGGACAGTTGGGTTGTTTCTACCTCTTGGCTCTGAGTCTTGTTTTTGATCCTTTGTGTGAACTTTGATGAGAAATTCAGGATATACCCAAACTTTTATTTTCACTTTATGACATATTTCTAATGAGGTTGTACTAAGCATGAGTGAAGTCAGATCAGTTCATGCAGAAAACAGTCCAAGGGGTCCTCATGTTATGACACAGTTCTGTTCCTACAACAGTGACATAACCCAAATTTTGGTGTAAGTCGAAACACACACTAGCCTAAGTCACTTACCTATCCTAACACAGTTGTAAAATCATAATCTAGAATATAAAAACAACTGAGCCACAGAAAAAGGAAAATGACATAAATATACTGTACTGTACACTACTGTAGTAACAGAAAAAAAATGACAAAAAGTGAGTTTAAGTAAAATTTCTTACCTTTAATCCTGTGATTGGCTTCCACACAGGAAGGGGCATTGTGAGGCGAGACAGAGTGACTTATTGGGAGGAGGAAGCTGGAGAGACAGGGAACCTGCAGAAGGTGCTGGAGATACTGGGTTAGGTGAATCAGGATTCCCTAAGGAAAATGCAGGAGACACTGGAAATGATTCTACCTGTACTACTGGTGTTTCATCTCGAGAAGCAGCTGATGTAGAGGGTACAGGATCTGTTTCAGGCCTCTACCTTCTTAAAGAATTGTTCCAGGCTAGTGTGGAAGGTTGATGACGTCTTCTCTTCCAAAATCTTCCTATAGCATTCCAAGGCATCAAACAGCTCTGTAGACCTTTCTGAATCTGTCATCGCTGGGGTTCTTAGCCTGAAATTCTGGCAACCTATCCTCTACCATAGGAAAACCTTCTGCCAACTCTTGGGTGCTGGTGTTTCTCTCTCTTCCTCTTCAATCAGCTGCTTTTTCAGGTGAAGGAGGTCCTCGGGAGACAGCTCCTTCCATGTGATGCCAGTAGCTCTATCATTTAGTAGCCATGATAAAGTCCAAAAGTCATCACAGCAACACAAATGGAAACTTGTGCTTTTAGCAGTCCAAAATGGTATAGGTAAGCATACTGTGGGACGCCAACTCCCTCACTCATACAACACATTACTGCGTATTCTTCTTCTGTGTGCAACCAAACTATAGAATTTACCCACGTAGTCCGTAAGTATGACACTAATGCCATAAGCCCAGAGGCGGATTAAGGTTGGTTGAGACCCCAGGCGTGGAAGAAAATATTGGGCCCCTTAAAAAAAGAGACAGGGAAAATAAAAATACATGTTAACCATATTTTTAAATAAATAAAAATATTATGTGCTATTAATGTTAAAATTGCACATATGAAACCAAACTTGGTGTCATTAGAAAACAGTGTAAAGTTGGGGTTTTGCAGGCCCTTCAGAAGTCAGGGTCCAGAGCATGCACCCTGTGCGCTCGCTGTTAAATCCACCTCTGCATAATCTAAAAAACTCACGTCTCAATTTTTTAAACTTTTTATGGGAGTGAGTGTCGTAAACTCGAAATGTCATATGTGGAGACTGTCATAACCCGAGGACCCCCTGTATAAAAGTTTTTCAAAACATTAAAACTAGAATGACTATATGATGCAGCAATTCCAGTTCTGGGTATTTATCCAAAAGAAATGAGAACAGGATAATGAAGACGTAGCTGTACGTCCATGTTAATTGCAACATTATTCACAATAGCCAAGATATGCAAACAACCTGTGTCCAACAGCGGATCAATGGGTACAGAACATGTGATATATATATTATATAGATATATAACTTAAATAAGATTTCAGACATATTCCTGTATAGAGAGATAGGTATATTATTCAAGTTTGAGAAATAAGGAAATCTTGCCATTTGTGACAATATGGATGGATATTCAGGGTATTATGCTAAGTGAAATAAACCACACAGAAAAAATAAATTCTTCATGGCATCACTAATATGTGTTATTTATAAAAATAAAATAAGAAAGAAAAAATTCAAACTCATCAGAACAGAAAGTAGAAAAGAGGTTGCCAGCAGCTGGTGGGTGGGGAACAGGCAAAGGCTGACAGTGAGTGCAAACTCTGTTATAAGATGAACAGGACTGAGGATCTCATGTACAACATGGTGGCTTCGGTCGATAGCACTGCTGTACAACTGAAATATGCTAAGACAGTAGAACTTAAGTGTTCTCTCTCTCACACACACACAAAACAGGCACACATGTGACCTGGTAAGTATGTTGACTGGATGGAGAGAATTCTATCACAATATATACATATGTAAAAGCAATATGATGTCCACTTTAAATACCTTATAATATTGGCATTGGCCAAGTGGCTCAGGCAGTGGTCCCCAAACATTTTACACAGGGGGCCAGTTCACTGTCCCTCAGACCGTTGGAGGGCCGCCACATACAGTGCTCCTCTCACTGACCACCAATGAAAGAGGTGCCCCTTCTGGAAGTGCGGCAGGGGCTGGATAAATGGCCTCAGGGGTCCGCATGCGGCCCGTGGGCCGTCGTTTGGGGATGCCTGGTAGAGTGTTGTCCAGATTCGCCAAAATTCTGGGTTTGGTCCCTGGTCAGGGCATATAGAGGAATCAACCAATCAATGCATGGATAAGTGGAACAACAAATTTTTGTTTCTCTCTCACACACATCCTTCCTCTCTCCTTAAAACCAATAAATAAAAATTTAAAAACCTGACCGGTGGTGGTGGTGCAGTGGGTAGAGCATCAGCCAGAATGCTGAGGTCCCAGGTTCAAGATCCCAAGGCCACTGGCTTGAGCTCGGAGTCATCAACATGATTTCAAGGTCGCTTGCTTGAGTCCAAAGGTCGCTGGCTTGAGTCCAGGGTTGCTGGCTTGAGCAAGGGGTCACTGGCTCGGCTTGAGTGCCCCGGTCAAAGTATGTATGAAAAGCAATCAATGAACAACTAAAGTGGCACAACTATGAGCTGATGCTTCTCACCTCTCTCTTCTTGTGGATCTGTCTCTCTAAAAAAATAAAATAAAATAATTTACATTTCCACCCTCAGTGTGTGAGCGCACTGCTGGTGGAATGTAAATCAGTACAATTGCTATGGAAGAAAATATGGTGGTTACTCAATAAATTAAGAATAGAGGCCTGACCTGTGGTGGCGCAGTGGATAAAGCGTCAACCTGGAAATGCTGAGGTCGCTGGTTCGAAACCCTGGGCTTGCATGGTCAAGGCACATATGGGAGTTGATGCTTCCAGCTCCTCCCCCCTTCTCTCTCTCTCTCCCTCTCTGTGTCTCTCTCCCTCTCTCTCTTTCTAAAAATGAATAAAAAATAAAATAAAACAATTAAGAATAGAACTTCCTTATGACCCAGCAATCCCTCCACTAGATATCTACCCCAAAAGCTTGAAAACATTGGTATGTAAAGACACATGCACCCCTATGTTTATTGCAGAATTATTCACAGTGACCAAGACATGGAAACAACCAAAGTGCCCCTCAATAGAGGACTGGATAAAGAAAATGTGGTACATATATACAATGGAATACTACTCAGCCATAAGAAATGACCACATAGGGTCATTTACGACAACATGGATGGACCTTGAGAACATTATACTGAGTGAAATAAGTAAATCAGAAAGAGCTAAAAACTGTATGATTTCACAGACAGGTGGGATATAAAGCTGAGACTCATAGACATAAACAAGAGTGCAGTGGTTACAGGGAGTAGAAGATGTACGGGAGTAGGACAGGGGATGGGAAAAGGATGTAAAGAGGGACAAATATAAGGTGATGAAAAATGATTTGTCTTTAGGTGATGATATACAACATAGTTGACTATCCAAATGATGGAGTGAAGTTTGCTTGAAATCCATGTACACTTATTCAATGTCACCCTGTTAAAATTAATTTTCTAAATAAAAATAAAATTTTATAAGATAAATCTTATAATTTTATGTTAACTGTTCCTAGATAAAGCTGAAATTTTTAAGAATCTGTTCACGTGAGGTGGAGGGACTCGGTGTCTCCATTGTTCACAGTCAGGGATTTCATGGTTGGCTGAGGTCTCGGACCAGACACACCGCCCGGGGTTCCTCCACAGCTTCCAAGGCCAGGCTGTCCTAGGAACCCCTCCAGTGGGGAGGGTGCTGCCACATGATGACAGGTGTCCCACCCTGTTATAAGGTCAACCCTTAGAAAGCTAGTTTGAGTTAGAGGAGACTGATTTACAAATTTTGAAGACAGATGCCAGTTATGCTAATAGAATTGATGCATTGGAGAGAAGACAGAAGCAGGGAAAACACAGGAAACTAATGAGACAAGTAAGGGCAGGAAAGGCTTCGTCAAGGTCAATGTCAAAAGGATGAAAAGTAGGAAGAGAAAGCAGAAGGATTTGAACACAAAAATAAATGTGTACATGGCATATAATTAAAGTTAGGAAATCATGTTAGAAAAGTAGAAGACAAATTGGGGGAAATATTAGCATTTTCTACTTATTAAAAGAGAGAAAGATTTATATTCTAAATACCTTAATGAAGCCACAGTAAGAGGTGGACACCTGCTGCTTCTAGCCGGGAAATTATCACGGGGTCCAGATTTCTGTCTCAGCTCAAACAATCTTTTATTAATAAAATGTGCAACATTCATGAAAAGACAGTTTTTAGCCATTTGGAAAAAGAGTGAGCCCTGAGAGGGTCCAGCTCACTGCCCAGACAGAGTCCGGCCTCGGAACGGGGAGGAGGCTCTGGGGGAGCTCAGCATGTATCTGAGCTGAAGGGACAGTGTTGGCATTGAGGGCACATGGCAGCTGGCATTTGAGGACAGAGAACTAGAGAGGAGTAGGGTGCAGAGGGCACCCCGGAATTCCACTGAGCACTGGTTAGTGCATGTAGTGGAGGTGAGAACTGGAGGCGGGGACCCAGGCTGATGGCTCTTTGCTCATCTTCACCGCAAGGCTTCGTTCTATGGTGCTGGGTGCAGCTCCCATCCTTTACCTGGTGAAAATGGAAAAGATCATCTGGAAATGCAACCTGCAGGTTTCCTGGCTCAGGCCCGAGATGGGGTCACCGTCAGTCACATTCCAGCCTTGCATCAGTGAGAATTCAGGCACAGGCCACTCTGTACTTTCTAAATTTTTTTACACTTTTTATGCATTGGTCATGTAATTTAGCAAACTTTTATATGACTGATCTTTTCCTTCCTTGTAGACACCATCTGTACAGTGGTAATAGGATTTTATGTCACCGCTGGGCTTTTCCTGATTCTTACTGTTTCAGTGAAGCTTCTCCCAGTAAGTGGACACGGTATAACTGTCCTTTCCCTTCGCATGGTTGTGGGGGAATCTCGGTTTTAAAAGGAAAGGTCCCACACTGACCAGGCGGTGTCACAGCGTCGGACAGGGACGCACACCGAGGACCTAGGTTTGAAATCCCGAGGTTGCAACCTTGAGGGCAGGCTCATGTGATTTGAGCAAGGCTCTCCAGCTTGAGTGGAAGGTTGCTTGCTTGAGCAAGGGGTCCTTTGATCTGATGTCCTTGTCTTTCCCCCACCCCCGTTAAGGCACACATGAGAAAGCAATCAATGAACAACTAAGGACTCGCTAGGAAGAATTGATGCTTCTCATCTCACTCCCTTCCTGTGTCCCTATCTGTCCCTTTCTCTCTCTCTATCTCTGTCACAAAATAAACTAAAATAAAATAAAAGGAAAGGTCCCAAAGTAAGGAAAGGACAGGATTGCAGGACACAATCACACAGGGACACTTTTCCTTGATCCCTATCAGGAGTGAAGATCTATGAGAAACCGGTGTCCATGGTCCGGGCAGGAAGACCTCTCTGCTCAGCTCCTCTCATAGGCTGGATGAGGTGGAGGGTCTTCAGATGTCCCCTAACATGTTGGCGTGTAGAGCTGTGGGACATCGAACCTGGTAAGTGTCCATCTATCTACCCTTGAACGGGCGTGCAGGTGGACTTCCGTGTCCTCCAGCGCATGTGCACCTCAAGGTGCGTGTGCGTGCGTGTGTGTTTGCACGCTCACTGCCACGGTGCTATGCATGGTGTGGGTGCCCAAATCGGCGCTGTCCGTGGTTCCTACACTTATGTGTTGGTTGTAAGTTGAGCGACCAGGTCAGGGTGTGACCGGTTGGACATGTTTTGTTGCGTGCCGCCTATGGGGTGCGGGCTGTGCGGGCAAGGGTGTGCGTGGACAGGCGGATTTCCAGGGGCGACCCCATGTCCTGTGGGCCAGGCCCAAGGGGAGAGCGGCGGCGGCTGCGGGGTCCTGCCTCGGCCCATCTGCATAGCGGAGGCCCGCAAGCATGAGGCGCCCGGCACACTGAGCCCAGGCGGGCGAGTTCTCCGAGGTTGTCCTGTAGGCCCAGAGCTGCTCCGCCAGAGCGCAGTCTTGGGAGGCACAGAGGTGGGACCCGCGGAGCGAAGCGCGGAAGGAGCAGCCGCGTCCCGAAGCCTCGGGAGTCGCCATGTAGATCCGCGAGTCCGAAGGGGTAGGTCTGCGTGCGCGGCCCGCGGTCAGTTCCGGATCGCCCCGCCGGCGGTGAGCAGGGCCAGGGGACTCGCCCCGGGCGGAGGACAGGACAGTCGGTGAGGGGGAGGTTTTGACCGCTTCCCGGGGATCCTGGCATCTGCAGAGGCGACCTCTCCGGAATGGGCGCTCTCCTGGGACCTGATATTTCTGGGTCTCCCATTGTGGCTTAAGACTTGCGTGTCCCCAACTCCCTGCACACCACAACACCTCTTTCTGCCTCCCCAGATTCAAACGTGACTGTAAAGGTTAATCAGGACCTTTGTTCTCTGATCTGAGGGTATGCTGATTGGGGTTGGTTCTGCCCTGTGCCCTGGCCAGGTGAACACAGGACTACACTGCAGGGGCTAAATCCTGCCTCCTGGGTGACAAGAGGAGGTCTTTGGGCCTGAGATGGACGATTCCTTGTCAGGGGATCTGGGCCTGCACCTGGGATGCTAACAGGACTCAGACACCCAGGCCTTGTGTTCTGTCCAATGTATTACTGTTTTTTACTTTTTGTTCCTTTATTTTATTTATTTATTTATTTATTTATTTATTTATTTATTTATTTATTTTTCTGAAGCTGGAAACGGGGAGGCAGTCAGACAGACTCCCACATGCGCCCGACCGGGATCCACCAGGAACGCCCACCAGGGGTTGATGTTCTGCCCATTTGGGGCATCGCTCTGTTGTGACCAGAGCCACTCTACCACCTGAGGCAGAGGCCACAGAGCTATCCCCAGTGCCTGGGCCATCTTTTGCTCCAATGGAGCCTCAGCTGCGGGAGGGGAAGAGAGAGACAGAGAGGAAGGAGATGGGGAGGGGTGGAGAAGCAGATGGGCGCTTCTCCTGTGTGCCCTGGCCGGAAATCGAACCCGGGACTTCCGCACGCCAGGCCGATGCTCTACCACTGAGCCAACCGGCCAGGGCCTTATTTTATTTTTTGAAAGAGAGAGAGAGAGAGTTAGAGAGACATGCAGGAAGGCAGAGATGAGAAGCATCAGTTTGTAGATGCCGCCGCACGTTAGTTTTGCACTGATTGCTTCTCAAAGTTGCCTGACTGGGAGCTCAATCAGAGCCAGTTACTCCTTGATGAAGCAGGTGACATTGAGCCTCAGCCAGCGATTTTGGGGATGAATCTAGCAACATTTGGCCTCAAGCTAGGATCCTTGGGATCATGTTGATAATATCGTGTTTAAGCTGAGGACCTCGGATGTTCTAACCTGGGAATTCAGGTGGACCCTCTGTTCACTGCCCCACCACCGGGCAGGTTGTATTACGGTTTTCTTCATAAAACTTAAGTGCAGTGTTAACCAACTTTAGTCAGATAAACAAACCATACCTATATGTATATGATGCTCATTTTCTGTGTTTCTGTGGGCTCTTTTAATTTTAGTGATTGAAAGAAACAGTAACAATATATGTAGAGACTTTGCGTAGGGAATGGAGGTGACGATATGGGGGATTGAGAGTCTTGTATAGAGTGAGACATTTGAAAACATGTCAACACAATTAATTTAAAAAGTTTTTAAAAGCAAGAAAGATTATGTAAACAGATTAACGGGATTTTTTTGTCACAATTTATTTAATAGCGGCAGATTATTTAAAGTGGAGTCAATATTTATATTCATCAATGAGAGTAACTGGTCTAATTACCACTGACGGTTTTGGAGTTACAGTGGTTCAGGTGTGTGTTTCTCCTCTTTTACACTTTTAGTCCCATCTGAGTGAGTGTTCACAGGGTGTTATTTGGGTGAGCTTTCTGTGGTGGTTCTTGTGTGGGCGGTTTTGTCCTCAACAAACCGAGATACTCATGACCTTAATAACCTGTTTCTTCTCCCCTAGGTCCACTGTGAGAAATCTCTACACTTTTCCAAGAGCAGCGGAAAATGCGGAATGCCGGGTGAGCTTTCCCACTCTGCTTTGTGATGCCTTTGAGGAGGTTTAGAAAAATGCATGCTTAAAAATGGGATAGTAGAAATAGATAAAAGACATTATGTAAAATGTAGTTAACAGTGTGTTGGATCAGCACCAAGTACTATCTCTTTGTCAAATTCAAGTGTATATAGGTAGTACGACACTTTTGGGTTTTTGACGGTGAGCTGCCAATGTGACCAGTGTCCTTGGAAGCCATAGAAAAAGGTAAATACCATTCATTTCGTGCTATACGCCAGTGATTTTCAACCTTTTTTGAACCACAGCACATTTTTTACATTTACAAAATCCTGGGGCACACCACCTACCAAAATGACACAAAATGACACTCTAACACAGTACATATTATACATATAGTTAATAATATAGTTTCTAAATGTATTTATACTCAGTGTGAAACCTGGGCCTATTTCGATGAACACAAAAGGGATATCCTGGCAGGAATGGTAGAAAGACACACATGAAGCTCTTCCTCAACAGTTCTCAGTCTCTCTCTGTTTTTAGTTTTTATCGCAGTCAAGCTTGAGTAACTCAGCGCACATAGATATGTGGTTGAAAACGAAAGCAATGTCAAAATAGCTTTGTTGGCCAGAATGGGGAACTCCTTGGCAACAGATAACCAAAAACTGTCCAAAGGAAGATCAGCAAACTTTAGCTTTAAAGTTAGATAACATTGTGATGCATTGTGATGCATTGTATATCACCCTCTGCGGGGCCTCTTTTAAAAAGGAAAAGGTCAAATATCTATATACAGCATCAGGATAGACATAACCAGCTGAGGCTGAGGCTTCATCTAGTGGTGGCAACATTTACCTCCAGTCCTGACCAGGATTAGAAATCGGGACCATGGGGAGGAGTAGCAGCTTCAACTACTCGCCAGGGCCACACAATGTCAAGAGCGCAGCAGCCGAGCGTGGACCTTCCTGTGTGTGAATGAGAGGCGGCCTACTATTGGTTCATTGCTAGTGGTCGGGATGAATCCTAGAAGGTGATTGGTCAGTGAGCGTTCCCTGTGCCTCCACTCTTCTTGTTGCTGATAGCTGGGGGGATTGTGAGGGGAATGTTTATGTTCGGATGGAGGCGGCTGGCGGTGGGCCAGATAAATAGCCTCCGCGGGGCCGTATCCAGCTCGCGGGCCATAGTTTGGGGACCCATGTTTAATTTCCCCATGGCACACCTGACCATGTCTCACGGCACACTGGTTGAAAAACAGTGGTCTAACAAATGTGTTGTTTTACAGAGTATGGCATTTGTGAAAACTTGTGAAAAGTGGAGCTCATCGGTGTGTTTATCAAGACTTCTATGCAAACTGTAAGTTTAATTTGATATTATCGGTCATTAGCTTTGTTCTAAGAACAGACACTGTGACCATCAATGATGGATAATAAATACATTGCAGGTCAGCATGAGGCATTTTTGTCATGTTCGTATGTGTAGATAGCATGATGCTCTAGAACTCTTAAAGCCACAGTACAAGTTTCTCTCTTGTTTTGGCATTTGTTGCAAAAAAAATTTTTTTTGGTTTTTATTGACCAGTCGAAATACTTACATTTTATTGTGGGTTTTAAAGATTTTATTGACTATCTCACTGTAATTGTGACTAGCCTTGCTAAATGACAACTCCTAAGCTGTTACCATTGGTGTCTTGAGCCTCCTGTAAGCTTAGGGTGTACATGGAGGAAGCCATCATGTCATATAATTTTGCTGGTGACTAAAACATTGTTGTCCTGTAGATATATTGTCATTACTGCTTGATCCTGGTGTAAAACAAGGACCGTCTAAAGCAGGGGTTGGGAATCCTTTTGGCTGAGAGAGCGATGAACGGCACATATTTTAAAATGTAATTCTGTGAGAGCCATACAACGACCTATGTATGTTATGCATTATTCAATAAAAATTTGGTGTTGTCCCCGAGGACAACTGTGATTGGCTCCAGCCACCTGCAACCATGAACATGAGCGGTAGGAAATGAATGGATTGTGATACATGAGAATGTTTTATATTTTTAACGTTATTATTATTTTTATTAAAGATTTGTCTGAAAGCCAGATGCAGCCATCAAAAGAGCCACATCTGGCTCAGAAGCCATAGGTTCCCAATCCCTGGTTAAAGAAATGGCCCTCTCACTCTTCAAATAAGTCTTCCCACATATCTCTCGGATCATCTAATGGGATTGCACAGTAGAGTGTGCAGTGACGTCTCTGGCCAATATTCCTTAGTTCCCTTTCACGTGTTGTCTTGTAGCCTTCAGTAGTGTTCCACTGTGTAACCGTGCCACAGCTTTTTATCCACTCATCTACTGATGGGCACTGGGGCTGCTTCCACATCTGGGCTATTGTAAATAATGCTGCAAGGAAGAGAAGGGTGCATGTAGTCTTTTGAATGAGTGTTTCAGCTTTCTTTTTATATATTCCCAGAAGTGGAATTGCTGGGTCATAAGCATTTCCATTTTTAATGTTTTGAGGTAACTCCATACTGCTTTCCACAGTGGCTGTCGCAGTCTGCATTGTCATTGACAGTGTATAAGTGTTCCCTTTTCTCCCCACCCTCGCCAGCATTTGTGCTCTGTTGATTTCTTGATGATAAGCATTCTGAGAGGTGTGAGGTGATATGTCATTGTGCTTTTAATTTGCGTTTGTAGGATGATTAAGGACATGAAGCATTATTTTTTTGGTGGACTATATATACTCTATCATGCAGCTGCATATCATGACAGTGTTACCTCTTGTTTTCCAATTTGAATGTCTTTTATTTCTTCTCCTTGTCTGATTGCTGTGGGACCTCCAGGCTATTTTGAATAAAAATGGTGATATCAAACATTCTGGTCTTATTTCGTTTTTTCCCATTGAGTATGATGTTGGCTATGGGTTTGTCATAGATGGTTGTTATTATATTGAGCTATGTTCCATCAATTCGTACTTTGTTGAAAGTGTTTAATATAAATGGTTGGTATATTTTATTAAATGCCTTTTTTTTGCATCTTTTAATGTGATCATGTGATTTTATCCTTTATTTTGTTTACACTGTATATCTTGTTGATTGATTTAGGGATGCTGTACCAACCTTGCATCCTAGGAATAAATCCCACCTAAGTATGGTAATGACCTTAATGTGTTACTCGTCCAGTTAGCTAATATTTTGTTGAGGATTTTAGCATCTATGTTCATCAGGGATATTGGGGAATAATTTTTATTTTTTTTATTTGTAGTATATTTATCTGTAACTAGAATAATGCTGGTCTCATAAAATGAGGTTTGGACTCTTCCTTGCTTGAGAAATACTTGGAGTAGTTCGAGAAGGATAGGTGTTAATGCTTTTTTGATAATGTGGTACAATTCACTTGGGAACCCATCCAGTCCAGGACGTTTGTTTTTTGGGACGTTTTTGATTTCTGCTTCAATTTCACTGCTGTAGTCTATCTATTCAGATTCTCTGGTTCTTTAAAAAAAACGGAGCTGAATTCGGTGGTGGCACAGTGGATAACGTGTCAGCTTGGGATCCGGAGGACCCAGGTTCAAAACCCCGACTTCGCCAGCTTGAGCACGGGCTCATCCGGCTTGAGCACGGGTTCACCAGCTTGAACATGGTGTTTCCGACTTGAACATGGCATCATAGACTTGACCCCTATGGTTGCTGGCTTGAAGCCCTAGTTCACTAGCTTGAACACCAGCTCTCTAGCTTGAGCTCTATACCCTGTGTCTGCCCTGGTCAGATGACACAGTGGTCCTCAATGTCTGTGACCCCTCCGTCTCTCTCCTGAATAGCAAAGCCCAGTTTCTTCTCATGTGACCGTAGTGCACTGAGCCCTCTCTCTGGCAGAGCCCAGCATAACTAGTTTTTGAAAGAGATTTTCGGCGTTTTGCCCTTTAAAGGGTCCCCAATCTCTGCAGATGACCTTCTCTTTCCAGGGGACAGAAACTTTGCTCCTTTTCACAGCTGAATGGTATGAAGGTATCATTTCCTGGCTCTGGTGCTCTGGGCTGGGAGCTGGCTCTGGGTTTTGGACTCACACCTCTCAGGGGGAACCCTACCCCCCCACCACAGCTGAAGGGTTCCATTTGGAAGCTCAGCTGCTCCCCGTGGTGTGGGCCAGCCTTTTTGTGTCTCCACCCCCTCTGCCAGGTTTGATGTGGCTTCTCCTGTAAATGCTTGGTTATAAAACTCTTCTTCATTTAGATTGAGGTGGTTATTCAGGATGATTGTTACTAAAGTTAGTTGTCACTCCAGTTTGGCCTGGGAGGAGCTGAGTATACCATCCACCTACTCTGCCACCATTTTGTATTTCATTCCTTTTCTCCATTTTGATCAAAACGTGTTACATAAAATATCACTGATCAACCATATCATTTGGGCATTGTTTACCTTATTTCTCCTTTTCCCCCATCTCAATCAAACACATTGTTTGATGGGATGATGCCCCTCAAGACTGAGAAGGACTGTTCACAAGTACCTTGTCCCCCAGAGGAGGAACATGACAGGTGGGTTGTATTGGCTTTATTTGAAGAATGAAAGGAATGGGAAATGAAGAATCTGTTATACTGCTCTGGGGTGTTCCTCAGTTTCCACTGTTCGTTAAATTGTAACATAAGCATTAAAACCTTATTCTTCTCCACATAGAGCACACGTTCCACCCTGCTGTGCTGTAAAAAGGTGTTGGGCCCTGGGGTGCATAGAACTACTTCTGCCGGGTTGTCTACTTAGCTTTGTTGAATTACAAAAGTTTTTACACTCATTAAACGTGGTAGGCATGAGTATGAGAGATTGTAAATGCTTCCGTAAGTTTAAGTGCTCCAAACTGGGGGTGAGAAGAAGAGCTTCAGACCAAAGCACACCCAAGTCATTTTCTGTCTACTGTGGGGCAGTTGTGGGCATCCTTCAAAATTAGACTTGCCAGTATCGATGCACACTTCTCAGCCGGTAGGGTAAAGTTTCCGGATTTGGGCACCAGGATTGAGGGCAGCAATCCTCCAATGTCCCTTTCAGTTGAGGGTGTGGAGTGTATGTTTCCTCCACAAGAAAAAAACTTAAGAGGCTCTTATGGTGCAAGAATTAGGAAAAGGATGGTGAGAGAGGGAAGGAGGAATGAGAAGACACATTTTTCATCCAGCATGTTGGAAGGAAGCAGGCTACCTTGATGTTGGCTTCTTCTCTCTCTAGTCAGCTTGAGTTTGAGGTTTCCACTTGTGCACAGGACTGGAAATCAAGGGGAGCCTTTTCAACTGTGAAAGGGAGACCCATGTTATGACAGCATTTCTGGGCAGCACTGTCAGTGTTCAGAAGTACGAGGGAGGGTATTCTGCATGAGTCCCACTCATGGAAAAGCATTAGAGGTAAACAAACTGTCAGTTTTTTGTTTGTGGTGGCAGCTCTTAGGGTCTGCTCTCTGAGTGACTTTCAAATATACAGTGTAGTATTGTCGCCCATAGACACCATGGTATGCACCCCCAGGACTTACTATGTATCTAATAACCGGGATGTTTTCCTTTTGGGCCAAGTTTACCTATTGATCCCCACCTCAAGCAGTCACCAATGTGTACTCTGTATCTCTGAGGACTTTTAATGACTCCACATGTAAGTGAGATCATACAGTATTTTATCCATTTATTTCTTTTTTAGTGAGAGGAGGTGAGGCAGAGAGACAAACTCCCTCATGCGCCCTACCAGGATCCACCCAGCAAGCTCAGTAGGGGGCGATGCTCTGCCCATCTGGGGCCATTGTTTGGTTGCAACCAGAGCTGTTTTTTGCCCCTGAGGTGGAGGCCATGGAACTATCCTCAGTTCCTAAGGCCAACTCACTCGAGCCAATCTAGCCATGGCTTTGGGAGGAGAAGACAGAGAGAGAGAGAAGGAGAGAGGACGAGAGAGAGAAAGAGAAGAAGAAGAGAGAGAGAGAGAAGGGGTAGTGGCAGGGGTGGAAAAGCAGATGGTCGCTTCTCCAGTGTGCCCTGACCAGGAATTGAACCCAGGATGTTCAGATGCTGGGCTAATGCTCTACCACTGAGCAAACTGGCCAGGGCCCATACTGTATTTATTATCTCAGTTTTTGCCCACAAGTTTCATTAATGTCTCAAATGGCAATATTTCCTCTTTTTTTATGGTTGAGTCATACTCCATCGTAGATATGTACTCCATTCATTCATCGATGGACACAGGTTATTTCAATGTCTCGGGTGTTCGGAATTTTAATGCTGTGAACATGGAGTGCAGATACATTTTTTAAATATACTGCTCACAAACATTAGGGAATATTTCAAAATGAATGTGAAGCGATAAAAAAAAAGCATTTGAATTTTTTATTAAGAATACCCTCCCTAGTACTTCTGAACACTGACAGTGCTGCCCAGAAATGCTGTCATAACATGGGTCTCCCTTTCACAGTTGAAAAGGCTCCCCTTGATTTCCAGTCCTGTGCACAAGCGGAAACCTCAAACTCAAGCTGACTAGAGAGAGAAGAAGCCAAGGAACATCAGAAAAGCAAATGAGAAGTGAAAGAAAGTTGTTTGTTATGCAAATGAGATACAAAACCAACTTTTATATCGTTGGTGAAAATGCACTATAGAAATGTCTGAAAGTACGGGAGTATCTGCACGTTCCCTGATCCCCTAATTTATGTGAGCATGTGGCTTTTATATCCTTTGGCTATATCTGCGGCTGCTAGATCATAAGGTAGTTTTATTTATACTTCTTTGAAAAACATAATAGTGTTTTCCATAGTGGCTGCAACAATTCTCATTCCCACCACCAGCACACAAGGCTTATTTTCTCCACATTCTCCTCAGCACTAATCTCCCAGCCTTGGCACTTGTGCTACTTGGGGGTGAGTGGGGAGGGGTGTCCCTGCCCTGGCTGTTCCTTCTCTGCACACTGTAACACGAAAGGCCGGTGACCTCCCTCCTCACATGGGGGAACTTGCTGGTTTCTAACACAGCCGGAATCACGTTTGTAGGGTTTACATGAGGCCCGGGAATGTCTACCTCTCTCACCCTCACCAGAAGCAGTGAATGAGGTCATATGCATTGTGCATGGGTCCCCAGCCACACTCTCTGCCCCTGGGTTTGTGGGATTCCTCCAGGACCTCAAGGTAGTAGGTCTGGGGCCAAAGGTGAGGTGAGTAAAATCTGCTATCAGCTGAATATCCTCAGAAAGCCAAACCTTGAGTCATTGGTGCCAGGTAAGGCGTACATGGGCCAGAGCCATGGGCAAACACAGCCTTGGCCAGTCTTAGGGGTGAGCCTGATAACCAGGCTTCCCATCCCTGGTCCCACACAGTGCTCTTAGGGGCCAGAGGTCCCTTCCTGTGTTAGAGGAAGCGGTTCCTCCAGAGGCCCCAGTTTGGTACTTGGGTTGGGTTTCGGTGGCCTATGTCATGGGTGCCCAGGCCGTGGGGATTTTTTGAACCCAGGACTTTTGGTGTTAGAACCAGCGTAGACCCCAGACAAATGTGCATGACCGGCCACCTCAGGTTCAGTCACGGTGCTCTGGGTCCTGGCCCGTTTCATCAGTGTGAGGGTTCTCTCCCAGACTCCACCCTCTGGGGAAGAACGCTGTCCTGTTGGGTTTCTGGCCCAGGGCCCTGCTTCCAGCTGACTGTGCCCAGGATGCACGGCTGCTCTCTGACTCCTGGGAAGCACTCGGCAACCCCATTCCTCCTGCTGGAGAAAGGGACCCACATGCTCCTTCATTACAGAGGTGCCCGAGTCTCAGAACAAACACCTGGGGGAGGGATCTCTACTGTCCTCTCTCCCTCAGAGAGCGCTGCCAGGCACTGCAAGTTCATCACCATAGTGAACACGTGTTCAAGGAAAGGTTACTGGCCACAGTCAGACCAGGACTGTGTGTTACCTTGGGCAGCTCTTGGTTGCCCGCATGTGGGAATGTCTGGAACACGTTGCACATGACCTGTCTCAGGAAACTAGAGTGTGTGCTCCCGGGCCCAGGCCACCCCAGCCCCAGCTCAGACCCTGTTCAGGTGAGGGCCCCAAGCAGCAAAAGATGATGAGACTCACCTGTCTGCTCATTACTTTCTCCACCAGGAAGCTGCTCCTTCTTATCTGGCTTCTTGGGGCCTCCAGTGGGTAATAGACCATCTTGCCATAAAGGATCTTGGCCCCATCAGTTCAGTTCCTTGGTCCAGAATAATTGTGCTGTGTGTTGTGGTCTCTCCTCAGACCTTCATGGGCTCATAGCCGGAATTGTGCACACCCACCCAAGATGAATGGACACATGGACACACTCACCCCACCAAAGACACGCCTACATGATTATGGTGCTGCAGATACACTCATAGAAACACACTGATACCCCAGAACACAGGTCTTTACAATACAGATATATCAAACCCAAGGTGTAAGAGAGCTGAAGTCAGGAACGTGTACAAACCCAAACACACAGCTAAACACTGACAGGCGCAGCCCTGAACCTCCCAGCGACCCTGTGCCTCCGTGAACTCGTACCTCGTACACGACCTTCTGTCCCTCCCCCTGGCCCCATCCTGGCCTCCAGGCCCCCCAGGAGCCCTTAGCAGGAAAGGTGGTGGTAGGCTGTTCAAGACAGACACTCAGAGGGGATGGAGCCGGGGATGCTAGCAGCTTGGAGTCACCTTCCTTCTGGGTGGCGCGGTGCTCAGGCTCATCGCAGCCCATGTGCCAGAGTGGAGCCACCTGAGCTCCTACCAAAGTGGGTGCAATTGAAGAATTTAAATATTTATTCTTGCATCCTATATTTTGAAAATCTTTAACCTAAATTTTTTTTTTTTAAAGTCCCAGCCCTGGCTGTTTGACAAAGCTGTGGAGCATAGGCTCAGCATGTGGAAGTCCTCAGTTCGATTTCCGCTCAGGGCACACAGGAGAAGCACCCATCTGCTTCTCCCCCCTCCCCCCTATCCTTCCTCTCTATCTCTTTCTTCCTCTCCCACAGCCAAGGCTCCATTGGAGCAATGATTTGCCCGGGCACTGAGGACAGCTCCATGGCCTCTGCCTCAGGCGCTAGAGTGGCTCTGGTTGCAACAGAGCCACAGCCCAGATGAGCAGAGCATCACCCCCTGGTGGACATGCTGGGTGGATCCCTGCAAGGCACATGTAGTAGTCTGTCTGACTGCCTCCCCGCTTCTACCTTCGGACAAAAAAATTTTTAAAGAAGTCTGAAACCCAATAAAAACAACTAAGGAAGACATTCTGTACATTACAATATGTGAGGAATGGAAAACACACTTTGTATAAAAATGAAACCTGGTCAGTAACTGTGTATCTGGCAAGAATGCATTGTAATAATTTTTTTTTTTTACAGTGACAGAGAGAGAGTCAGAGAGGATAGACAGGGACAGACAGACAGGAATGGAGAGATGAGAAGCATCAATCTTTAGTTTTTCGTTGCGCATTGAGACACCTTAGTTGTTCATTGATTGCTTCCTCATACGTACCTTGACCACGGGCCTTCAGCAGAGCGAGTACCCCTTGCTCAAGCCAGCGACCTTGGGTTCAAGCTGGTAAGCCCTTGCTCGAACCATATGAGCCCGCGCTCAAGTTGGCGACTTCAGGGTCTCAAATCTGATTTCTCGGCATCCCAGTCCGACGCTCTGTCCACTGCACCACCGCCTGGTCAGGCAATTTTTTAGCTATGTGGAATATTAAAAATGACATTTACTTTATAAGATAAATTAGAAAAGGAAGAGAGAAATTTGGATGGAATTTTTACTACAACAAGCTTTGGACACATGAATGGGAAATATGCAGGAAAGCAAATACTAGAGGTGAGGGGAAAATGACATTGTGAATAATTCTGTTTCACAATATTTTTGTATATGGGCAAATAAAAATCCAGTTTCAAACATTTAGGTGTACTGTAATGAAAATCTACCTTGTCCCATAGAATAAGTTACTTCCTCAAGCTTTCAAGAGCTTTTTTGTAAAAGCAGAACTAGTCAGGTTTTCTGAATGCAGCTTTAAGGACACACACGCTAATATATCCCATCCAAAAAGTCCAACTTTAAAATTCTGTTTCAGTTCACTAATAAGGAAACCTTGCTGAGGAGCTGTGTGTGCAGAGCAGAGGAAGCTCGGGGTTCTGCAGGACCTGATGTGCAGTGTGAGAAAATAACGGAGAGGTGAACTCTGGGAAAGAGCTCGGTGAAACCGGGTGGCAGAAAGAGCAGAAGAACCCTTGGAGACAGAGCAGAGCTGGTCAGAGGCAGGAGGAGGGCAAGTCACAAAAGCCAAAGGAAGGTCCAGGCAGTGTGCAAAGGAGCCTTGAAGGTGAGCCAGTGTCGGGACTGAGTCTTGGAAAGAGACACCGAGGACATCCTGTGGGCAGCAGTGATTCCTGAAGAGTTCTACCTGCGGGAGTGGTTCAGAGGACCGGGAGAGCATCGGAGGGTGGATCTCAGCTCCCAGAAATCAAGCGTCTATAAAAAGGTTTGAGTCAGGAGCATTCCCTGTAATGAATTTCTCATAATATCAAAGTAAGTTGATAGACTCTTACTGAGTTATCACTGAAACTATCTTGCACTTAAGTGTTTTTGCTGGAGGCAGTCAGGTAAGCAATCAGTCTTTATAGTTTGTCTTACGCTTCTATGGACAGGATTAGAAGTGGTGACTGTTTTGGTGTAAAATAAGCTAGTTCTCCGCTGCCACAAGAATGTTTTGCTAGTCTTCCTCTTTCTCCCCAGTCTCCTCAGTTTCGTGATCCATTTTAAACCATGTGGTACCATGTTGAACTCAAATTTAACAAACTTTTAGGTTGGTTTTCTTGAAGATGACCCTGATTTTAGCTTGAACCTTATGACCTAACATTGAACAAAAAGGAAATTACAGGCTCCTGTTTTGTCAATTCTGGGTAAAAATGTTAGCCAATGAAAAAAAGTCTTGCTGTGTGCTGGCTGGGTGGCTTGGTGGGTAGAGAGTCATCGTGGCTCACAGAGGTCCTGGGTTTGATCACCAGGTAGGGCAAATGTGAGAAAAATTCTGCCTGGCTCCCCTCCTGCTCTTGACATTAGAAGTCAGAGCTCAGGGTTCTGGTTTGCAGGCAGACTGCATTCACCTCACAGTCTTTGGCAAACTGAAGGCCAGGGCAGGAGGGATGGACTTACCTGGTCTTCAAACCCTGAGCATCCTGGGAGAGGGGGGCCAGTCACAGGGTGTGTCTTCTAACATGAATTCACCCCGCAGGCAGGTGTGTATTGAGACTGAGAGTTCTCCTGGATCTAAAAGAAAGTATCATTCTGGGTCATGAGCACACCAGGTTGTGGCCAGGGGAGCCAGCTCAGGCTGTACCCCATTGAGGCAGGCAGGCAGCCTGTGTTGTTTGTGAGTGTTCAGGGGTCCCCCTCCCCACACTCAGTCAGCAAACCCAAGACTCACCTTCCTAGGAGGCATTGCTGCTGGTTTTAAGCCATGCAGTCTTGAGCCGCCTGGCCCAGCTGGGCTGACAGAAGTGTTTCAATAGAGTTTCCCAGATATCTGGCCAGTCTGGCCTTTTTTATCTTTCGTCAGGGCAGGGCGATGGCAGTAGACCTGGCTGTACTGCATTCTGCAGGGAAGGCAGAAAGGAGGGTGTGGAGGTCTCGAACCCTCGGAGAGGCCTCTTCAGTGAGTCTTGACCTCCACCTACTCTTTCTCCCACATCCCCAGAAGCTCACGGCTGCCCCCAGAAAGGCTGCAGGACCACAGTCCTCACCCGGCTAGACACGGAAGGCCAGCCAAACTGCAGAGCTCAACAACTGCCCTCTGAGTGCCCTGGCCCTGGAGACCAGGGTGACTTGCCCCAGAGGCGTCCCTGCCTTTTTCAGTTTCCAAGATCCAAAACCTTACAGCAGGTTTTGCCTCTCCTCCCACTGCCACGTCCCCCATGCAGAGTCTTTGCTTTGCCAGAGGCCCTGGTCACTGTCTACTGGGGGGCTGGTTAGGGGAGTGGGGCGTGTCCCAGGCACAGGGTAAGTCTCCTCTTCTGAATGAGGGGACTGTGCTTGGCCACATGGAGGCAAGGAGTCTGCAGGGAAAGATGCCCTGAGTTTACCAAGCCCAGCTCCTCCTTTGTAATGGAGCTTAGAGAGCCTGTGGGGGCTGAAGTGTGGACAACAGGAGCCTGTTACAAATTCTGTGGCCTGTGGACCAGCCGTCAGGAGGGGCATCTGTCTTTCTCTGACTTATTTCTTTTTTTTCTTTTTTTCTTTTTTTTTGCATTTTTCTGAAGCTAGAAATCGGGAGAGACAGTCAGACAGACTCCCGGATGCACCCGACCGGGATCCACCCGGCACTCCCACCAGGGGGCTATGCTCTGCCCACCAGGGGGCGATGCTCTGCCCCTCCAGTGCATCGCTCTGTCGCAACCAGAGCCACTCCAGCGCCTGGGGCAGAGGCCAAGGAGCCATCCCCAGCGCCCGGGCCATCTTTGCTCCAACGGAGCCTCGGCTGCGGGAGGGGAAGAGAGAGACAGAGAGGAAGGAGAGGGGGAGGGGTGGAGAAGCAGATGGGCGCCTCTCCTGTGTGCCCTGGCCGGGAATCAAACCCGGGACTTCTGCACGCCAGGCTGACGCTCTACCACTGAGCCAACCGGCCAGGGCTGACTTATTTCATTGAGCATAATAACCTCTACGTCCATAGAATCTGTCACAAATTGTAAGATTTTTTACTTTTGTTTGAATAATATTCCAAAGTATATATGTATTATGCTTAATTGTTTAAGTGAGAAGAGGGGACACAGTGCGACAGACTCTTGCATGCACCCTGACTAGTATCTCATTCTGGTGCTGATGCTTGTATCAACCGAGCTCTCCTCAGCGCCTGAGGCTGACACTCAGAACAATCGAGCCAATGGCTGTGAGAGGGAAAGTGAGAGTGAAGGAGGAGAAGAGGAGAATGAGAAGTCTCCTTGAGGATTCCTTTTTATTTTGGGGGTGGGGGGTCATTGATATGTGAGACTTTCCTTTCGATGCGCCTTGAAGTAGGTGTTTTGTGTTGAGGTAACTCGGATTTCTGTTTGATTCTTGGATTCCAGGCTCTAACTCTTTCCACAGGCTTGGTAAGTTCTCATCAATTATTTGTTCAAATAGGCGCCTGCTCCATTCCCTTTTTCCTCTCGTCTTTTTCTGATATGCCCCTTATTCTTATATTGCTCTTTCTGATGGAGTCAGACAATTCTTACAGAGCTCTGTCATTTTTTTAAATTCGTGCGTCTCTCTCTTCTTCTCTCTGTAGTGTTACTTGCCTGTCTTCAATGTCACTGATTCTCTCCTCCATCCTGCATGTTCTATTAGCTAAACTTGCCACCTCATTTTCCTGTTCATGTATTGAGTTATTCATCTCTCTCTGGTTCATTTTTAAAGTTTTAATCTCTTTGGCAATGTACTCTTTCTGTTCATTACTTTGTTTTTTGAGCTCATTAAATTGCTTATCCGGCCTGACCAAGCGTTGGCGCATTGGATATAGTGTCGGACTGGGATGCGGAAGACCCAGGTTCGAGACCTCGAGATCGCCAGCTTAGCGTGGGCTCATTTGGTTTGAGCAAAGCTCAGCAGCTTGGACCCAAGGTCTCTGGCTCAAGCAAGGGGTTACTCGGTCTGCTGAAGGTCCACGGTCAAGGCACATTTGAGAAAGCAATCAATGAACAACTAAGATGTTGAAACGAGAAACTAATGATTGATGCTTCTCATCTCTCTCCGTTCCTGTTTGTCTTTCTCTATCTCTCTCTCTCTCTGTCTCTGTAAAAAAAAAAAAATGCTTATCAGTGTTTTCTTGAATCTCATTCAGTACTTTTGAAACTTCAATTTTGAATTGTCTGTTGTTTAACTCCAAGGTTTCCATGTAGTTGAGTATATTTTTCTGGAGATCTGTCTGTGCTACATCACTGTCTTGTGTATCCGTCATATTTGATTTTTTTCTACCTTAATGGTATTTGAGAGTGAGAAGGAAAAAAGGAGGAAAATGAAATAAAAAAGGTAGAACACACTGCAAAAACTAAGATTAAAAAATATTAAAATATTTTTTTTTATATTTACTGAGAAGGGCAGTGCCCTGTCCGAGGTCTCTGGGTCTGCAGGTGTCATTGCTAAGAGGACTCAGACTCCCAGGCCAAGTGTGTCGTCCACTTTGTTACCGTTCTCCTAATAGAAGCTAAAGTGCAGCGCTAACCAAGTTTAGTGCAACACACAAAACTGTGCCTTAGTGCACCCGTGTCTCACGTTTCCGAGCCTGTATTCTGCATTCCTGTGGATTCTTTGATTTTTATGAATAGAAAGAAACAGTAAGAAAACATGTAAGCAGATTAGTGGCATTTTTTAAATTTTTATTTAATGTTGGCCAACTCTTCGCAAAAAGAGTCATTGTTTATATTCACCAATGAGAGTAAGAGGTTTATTTGCTCCGATTTTGTAGTAACAATGTCAGGTGTCTCCCCTGTATTACCATTTTACTCCTCCTGAGTGTTCACAGGGTGCGGTTTCATTGAGCTTTTTTGGTGGTATTTTTGGCGGCGGATTTGGCCTCAAAAAGCCAGTTTACTGATGACTTCAGTGACTTTTTCCACTGTGAACAATCTCTACACTTTACCAAGAGTAGTGGAAAATGCAGGAATCCAGGTGAGCTTTCTCACTTTACTTTGTGATGCATTTTGGGAGGTTTAGAAGAATGCATACCTGAAAATGGAGCACAGACATAGATAAAAGTTATTATGTAAAATGCAGTTGATAGATTGTCAGATCAGCAGTGTGAATCTTAGTCAAATTCACATACACGGGTAGTGTGATACTTTAGGGCTATTGAGGTTGAGCTGAGATTATGACCAGTGTGTTTGAGAGTCACAGAAAAAGAGAAATACCTTCCATTACATGCTTTGTATGGAGTATTAGAAGAGGAACTGATTTTATGTGTGTGTTGTAAAGGTTTTCTAGGACTTGGAAATTGTTCTGTAATAAAGCTGATATAAGATGCAGCTTTCATAGTGACAACCAGTGAATCATTGTGATACACGGAGTATACTCGGTTTTGTAAGCAGAGGTCCTCCTGTTCAAGGAGAACTTGGTGCTTATGATTTGTCCAGGCACCAAAATACTGTGATTCGGGTAGACACCTTTGCATCCTTATTGTTGAATCCAAGATAATAGTATTCTCTTGTAAATATATCCTCACTTCCCATTCCTGCTTCAGTTGTCAGTATCTCCCCTTAGTCCTTACCACTTTGCCACATCTGTTGGGAAAGGTTAGCAGTCGCTCATTTATAGTCAGATCCAAGGCACGTCTTCTAGTCCTTCTTCTCCCGTGACTATTCATTGCCCTTTGGCACTTGTTACTTCCAAACTGATGTTTTCTCTGTTTTACTTGGCTTAAAAAAATCACCTGATCGCCTGTAGTTACTTCTCTGTGATTATTGAATGATAGTCTTGAAAAAGTGGGTGGGGATACCCACAAAACCATTCTTTCTTATATAATATTGGGTGTTCAGAGTTCCAGTGTTCTAAATGTTTTTGGGTTGTTGTTTTTTGTCAGGATACAGACAGAGTTTATATGTTTTGTTGGTAGGTAGCTTTGATTAATAAGGGAAAGGGGTGTATCCTGCTCACTTTAAAGGGATACATTTACTTAAAATATTAGTAAATAGAGTCCTGTGATAACATCATAGAGTATAGACTGGGATACCGTTCTTCCCCTTTGTTGGGAAAAGAGAAACCCAGCGTGGACACACAGACATGTTTTTTCTGTGACTCCTCTTCGCTCAGTTCCTCTAGCACCCCCATGTCCTAAGTTTGTGCATCGCCTGAGCTATTGCAATGGCCTGGGAGCACCCCATTATTTCACTCGTTGTGTCCTCAGCTTCTCCTGTCTCCCCTGCACAGCTTTGGGTGAAAGTGTCCCCACACCCACACCAGTTTATTGTCTCTGACCACCGGAGAACTGACAGAGCTCCCGGCCATGCTCAGTGTGTTGTATACTGAACACTCTGCTGGTCCTTGTCCCTGATTCCTGGGAGGAAGTCCCTAATCTTCACAATTTCCTAAGTGATAGAGTGTTTGTGACCCTTGCCCGGCCCCTTGGGCACACCTGGGTTTATGTTAAGGAGCATACTCAGGGTGGGGGCCAGTCAGGTGAAGGACCAACTCTGTGATTACAGGTGAGGGAGTAGAGCCCAGTGTCTGGGGGAAGACGGGCCTGGAGATTGAGTTCAACCACATGGCCAGAGATTGAAAGGATTGTGAATAGATATTGAAATTTCAGGGAAAACTCAGGTTATCAAAGCTCAGCTGAGCGTCTCTGGTGAAAGAAACTCACATGTGTGCTGTGAGGGAGGCCCAGATTGAGGGCACGGAAGCTGGCTACCTGGGAGCGTCCCGCACACCCTGTGATCCCAGTTCCCAGGACGCTTTCCTCCATAACCCAGTGTCCACATGATGGGCTCCTCCTTCTCCAGGCCCATCTCATTTAACAGCTTTAGTTCTTCTTCCCTTCCCTTTTCCCCCCAGAAATCTCTCCAATCCCCTCATTTCTTCTCTATGCTTCCTACTTTCCCGCAGGCCCTGATTTGCCTTGTACCACATTCAACTGCAATTGGAGGTTGTGAAAGGAGTCCCGTTGGGGATAAAGTAGTGAACGTTGTGTGTCATCTCTTCTGCCCGAGGTTCCGCTGGTCACAGCCCTTTTCAGGAAAGCATGTCTTGACGAGTCTCCTGTGCTTTATTTTGGTTTCACATTCCTGTCTCGGTGTCCATGTGCTCGCTTTCTTCTTCCTGCTCTTCCCAGTCTCCTTCCTGAATAAAGAGTGTCCCCTACTTATGTGCATTCAGACTCTCGCTGAGGGTAACCTTCACGTCTATTGTGTTTTCTAACAATGTGCAAATTAAGTCAGGATACTCAGAGTTAAGAAATTTGTATGAAGCCGTGGCTGGTTGACTGAGTGTAGAGCATTGACCTGGTGTTTGTATATGCTGGGTTTGATTCGCGATCAGGGCACATAGGAGAAGTGACCATCCGCTTTTGCACCCATGCTAGTCCTTCTTCTCTCTCTCTCTCTTTCTGTCTCTCTCTCTCTCTCTCTCTCTCTTCCCCTCTCCTGTAGCCATGGCTCGAGTACTTCAAGCGCATTGGTCCTGGGCGCTGAGGATGGCTCCGTTGGGCCTCCACCTCAGGCATTAATAATAGCTCAGCTGCTTGCGTGGCTCCAGATGTGCAGAACATCAGCCCCACATTGGGGTTGTTAGGGAAATACTGGCCAGGGGACGTATGAGAGTCTGTCTCTCTGTCCTCCCTTCTTTCACTTGAAAAAGAAGAAAAAAAGAACTTTGGTTGAATAATCACAACCCATTAGGTGAAATGTCCATTAACAGTGAACAGTTAATCTGTCTGATACAATCACACACATCGTGAAGGTGAGAATTTAATCTTTATTATATTTGCACAAGAGATGCATTGCATTGTCTTCTTAAATGATCTAAAGTAACACAAAAACATGTCATCCAGGCAAGTGAAAAAATTACAACAGAATCCTCTCAGTGTAATAATAAAGACCAAACAATAAATACATAGATTAAAAGACTATGACGGAACTACCCACGTAGCTGAACGATAATTGATGTTATGTAATTATAATTGGGGAAACCACAGAAATCTATGTTGAAATCGTAAACAAAATGATATTTCCATATGATAACAGGTATAATACTCATCAAGAAACTGTAGATACTGCATGTTTTCAAAACCATGACTCTTACAAACTATTTAAAATAAATATATAAATATTAAATATGAGAATAAATATAATAATCCTAGGGGCAATATTTTCAAAACAAAGCAATAAAACTGATGGAATACATCAAGCTATCACAACCTTATGGTTCTAATTTTATTTTTTTAAAGCATTTTCCTCTGATTGGAGATTATTCTAAGTTCTGCTTGATTATCTGCACAGGAGGCTCCTCTTTCCCGTCCTCGTGTCTGCCATTAGCATCCGGATGGTCATCGTGCTGAAAACTCGAATCTCTCCTGGGCTGAGCGATCTAGAAAAGGAGAAAGAGTCAGGATGTCACATTTCAAAAGGCAACTCTCCAGATAGAAAGTCTATTTAAATTCTCAGTCAATTCTAATCAGAGTTTAGGCTAATCTGTAAACCCGAGTTTATCTCTAATCCTCCATTGTCAAACCCACTCTTGAACCATTGTTTTCAAGTGTGATTCTTGGACCTTGATTTTGGACCGGAGTCCAAAAATTACTAAATATCGTCAATAATTGGCTTTAGAGCAGGGACTTTAGGTGGTTCTGTTCAGGATAAACGCACACAAAAGTGCTCACTCACACCTGGTCCTTCTGTACTATTTAAAATCTGAACATGTAACCACACTACGGATATCGCTGACACATCTACATCACAAACCACGAGACCAGTGCCTGATCTCTAATCCTATCCTTGGATCCTATGTTGAGCCAGACTACCTTGTCTAACCCTGGCTAGTGCTTTGATCTGAGTGTCTGTGGTCCCCATAATTCATAACCCCTAAGGTGATGATATTAAGAGGTGGCAGCGTTTGGGAGGAGACTAGGTCATTAGCTGTAGCGATTTTGAATGAGATTACTGCCCTCCTGAAAGACCCCAGAGAGGTGCCTCGTCCCTTCCAGTGTGTAAGGACATGGAGCACAGATGACAGTCCTCAGCAGAGCCTGACTGTGCTGGCACCTGATCCCAGACTTGCAGCCTCCAGAACTGTGAGAAATAAATGTGTGCTGGTTATAAGTCCCCCAGTGTGTGCAATTTTGTCTCAGCAGCCAGAATGGCCTACGATAGCTAGTTCCCAAGATTTAAACAAAATCTTTGCTTAACCTTGTGCCCAAACTTGTAACTCAAAGGTGTCTGTTGTCCAAGCCATGCTAGAGCTAGTACTTCTCAAACTCCCCTCTTTCTGCCAAACTTCCTTGACTGTAAACTTTCAGGGTAAAATGTGTAATTGTGCAGGAGGAGAGCTTGGTGGGCCAGGGGAGATGAAGAACGTACCGATGACGTGGCCATAGCCATTTGCTTGAGGGTATATTTGAAGGAGAATATAGGCAGTCATGATGTGTGTCATATTTTTGGATATAGAGACTGTTTTATTGCTGTTGGTAAGTTCCTACTGTTGGGTTTCCTTAGGGATGTAAGGCCCAAGTTAGTTAACAAAGAAAGTCAAAGAAAATCCAGTGGAAAGTCCTTTTCCACTGGAGAAGGAAATAATGGGAAACTTCCTTACGTTTCACAAACTCACCATTTCAAGGAAGCTAATATATGGACCCTGTTAATTTGATTCAAATGATTTCACCCCAATCATGAGATCTGACACCCACACATGCCACCAAGCTGCGTGTGTGTGATGGTCAGCCTGTGTCCTGGAGCCAGTCAGAGCCTGGCTGTGTGCCAGGCAGGTCCACTTCACAGTGTGTTTCAGGGTGAGGTGGGCGGGGCGATGGGCGAGGGTCCACCAATTGGATTGCTGGGATTTCCTAAGTAGACAACAAATTATTCCTTCTGTACCAATGAGCACATAGACCACCTTTCTTCAGACCCACCTTAGTCTCAGAGGCCTCCGAAATGAGGGTGCGATCGCACCCCCACACCCAGAGCTCTGGATCCAAAGCCTGGATCTGGAAAGAGAAACGGCCCCCTGAGAAGATGATGACTCTCCAGGTGGACCCTCTCCCTCCCCTTGTCCAGCCCCCAATTGTGTCTCAGCCTCAAATCCCAACTCTGATCCCAACGATCCCTTCTGTCTCCAATGTGGCCGCCTCTGCCAAGTCCCCACAGCCACCTACCTCTTCACACTCTTCCCGGGAGACCCACGCCTCCAGCCCATGGAGCGGAAGAACTGCAATGGCACTTTATTGAACGAGGGGCGCTGGGTGCAGTAGTGCTCCCCATAGAGGAAGGGAAGGATGGCCTGCTTAGGGGCGTGGTAATTCTCCTCCATGTCCAGAGCCAGGTAGCTGAGGACAGACACCAGGTGGCCAGTCAGGAACAGGACAGGAAAGACCCCTGGCCAAGAACAGCTGCCCAGGAAGGATAAGACCTCCGGGAGCCCTATCCAGTGTCACAGGGTGCCACCCAGTATTCAAGATGCCACTGCTGAGCAGGTACCTGATGGGCACCTCTCATACCTGGATGATGAACATAAAATCCTAGTGGGAAGCCGGCCCCTTTCCTTTAACCTGCTGTGTGTGCCCGAACCAGTCTCCCTATAGTGCAAATATCTATGCCGCTCCCGTGAGTGGCCCTGACTGGTCCTTACTGTATTCACCACTTTCCTACCAAATGACTCATACAGGACTTGCTGTGGTGGTGCATTAACTCAAGAAAGCTTCTTGAATTCTCTTCTTCCCCTCATATTCCTTGGCACTGAGATGCATTTTATGTTTTCATTGAGTGAGTGAATGAATGAATGATTTGTCTCATAGCAAGTGCAACCCTGAAGCATTAACAAAATGAAAAGAATTGTACTGAGTATTTTTAGAAGCCATTGATCTATTGAGAAGCGCTTCCATCAACAGGAGTCTAGTCTAGTGGGATTGAGAAAGGAGAGGAAAGGGCATTAGAAATTATGAATTCAAAATAGCACATTGTCATGGAATTTTAATTAGAGTGCTACTAGAATGCAGGTTAGCGGGAGTGACATGGTATCCAAACATTTTGGTGTTCGGATTGATTTTAAGAATAAGTCTTACAGCCTGACCAGGCAGTGGCACAGTGGATAGAGTGTTGGAATGGGATGCGAAGGACCCAGGGCTCATGTGGCTTGAGCAAAAAGCTCACCAGCTTGGACTCATGGTTGCTGGTTCGAGCAAGGGATTCCTCGGTCTGCTGAAGGCCGCGGTCAAGGCACATATGAGAAAGCAATCAATGAAGAACTAAGGTGACCCAGCGCCCTTCGGTTGCTCTGCTACTGCCCACCATGAAAGCTGGAAGGCCCACTAGTGGGCGTGAGGGACCAGGTTGACCAGCACTGCAAAAGTGGGTAGTTTTTATAAAATGGTTCCCCATCATGGCTAGGACAAACAGCCGTAAAGAAAAACAGGTAAATTTTTTTGAAATGTTTCCCTTTTAAAAGGGAAACATTTCAAAAAAACTGAAATGTAAAGAAATAACAGATAATTTGTTTTTGGACATCAATACCTGTATTTTGGACTCCAAGTATCCTAGCTTGGAGTGATATCTTTCTGAGATGGTTGGATAGTTTACAAATGTTCTCCGACTCCCTGGGCCCAGGGAGGATGGTGCTTTGCCCAGTGTCACACGACGTGCACAGCTACAGCTTGGCTTGGACAGAATTGCGGGAAGGGAGTTGGGCTGCATTTGAATCTCACAGATTTATGTCTCCAGCCCAGTCTCATTGTCCCACTGCCTGGGGAGACACGGGGGAGTGAGAGACCTCCCCGCCCAACTCCCCAGCCTCCCCACAGTCAACGTAGCACTGCACACAAATAATCAACAGATGTGTACTTAAATTTTTTTCTATTGAACAAGGAATACATTCCCAAGATTCAAAATTCAAAAGGTACCAAAGAGGAGTCTGAGTAAAGTTGCCCTCTTTCCTGATCTCTTCCCTGATTTGTATTCAATCCCTGCACCTGCACACTGTGACCTCCCTGCAACACCTCTGAATACCGGTCAAGTCCGGTCTCCCATCTGCCCACTGCCCTCCAGGGCTCCCACCTCCATCCCTTGGACTAGAAGCCCAAGCCTTCACAGTGACCCACAAGGCCCTGCACTACCTGCCCCCCTCCCCTCCCTGCTTTCACCTTCCCCCTCTCTCCCCCACTCTCATCACTTTACTCCAGCCACACAGGCCTCCTCACGCACAGCCTGGTCCTGCCCCAGGGCTTTTGCATCTTAGCTTTTTATTTTCAATATAGTCAATATCAATCTTTATTCACTATCTCACATAAACAGAAAGCTCTTTGGGAGTTCTTTTATTTATTTTCTTTAGTAAAAGGGTCCTGGGACACAAAAGGGGGAAAAAAACACAGTGGTTTATCCTCAGCTGTGATTGGCCATGATTGGCCCTGACCTCATGAGGGCACCATGGTGATGGAATTCCAAACTGACCTATAGAAGGCCCTGGCTGGGCTGAGCATTTTGTCTGTTACAGCCCAGGAAGCGTTACAGTGACCTGAGGTTTTAGACACGTTTGAACTGATATTTGGTTTCCAATTGGAATATTCCTTTTGGATTTTGATTTCTGGACTTGGATTGATTGTATTGGATTTGGAACTCGGACTGTGACTCGGATTTGATTTTTGGATTCTGATTTGGTTTGGGCGCTTTGGATTTAGTTAGATCAGATTTTGAACATCATCAAGTCACCATGTCTGGTTACTTTGACATAACCAGTAAGTGGAAACTGGGCACTGTGGGAAACTATCTGTTCATTTGCACCCTGGGCACAGGGGGCTTTGCCACGGTAAAGCTGGCCCGGCATGTGCCAACGGGCATGCTCGTCGCCGTAAAAATTTTAAGCATAAAGTCTTTTAACCCTAAAGTCTTCCGGGAGGTTGAGTTGCTTAAATCTTTAAACCATCCAAATGTGGTAAAGCTGGTGGAGGTGATTGTCACGGACTCCACACTCTTCATTGTTATGGAGTTTGTCAGCGGCGGTGACCTCTCCAACTACTTACCGAGCAACCGCCCGAGCACCGAGTCGGAAGCACGACACATTTTCAGGCAGCTCATTTCGGCAGTACAGTACTGCCACCGGCTGGGTATCGTCCACAGGGACCTAAAGCTGGAGAACGTCCTGGTCGATGCGCACAGAAACATCAAAGTCACAGACTTTGGTTTAGGGAGGAAGGTGGAAAAGGACGAACTGAAAACATACTGTGGGACCGAATGGTTTATGGCGCCCGAGATGCTGCAGTGCCGAACTTATGAGGGCCGGAAGGTGGACATCTGGGGCCTCGGTGTAATTCTATTTCAGATGGTGACAGGAGAGCTGCCATTTAAGAACCGGGACTTAACTAAAGTGAAAAAGAAAATTATGGCTGGAAAATTTACCATACCAGGTTTTTTGTCAGTGGAATGTCAAGCCTTACTAAAGAAATTAATGGCTCTCAACCCCAGCAAGAGGTCAGCCGCTGACGAAATCCTCAAAGATCCGTGGGTAAATAATGGCCAAAAGGAACACCTAAAGCCATACGTCGACGTGCCCCGGGGGAACCTGGACCCCGAAATTGTAGAACAGATGATCCAGATGGGCTTCCAGCACCGTGATATAGAGAAGGCACTGAGTGAACAGTCATATAATCACATAATGGGGACCTACCTCCTCGTGGAGGCAAGAAACTATATGTGGAAGGAACACAGTGTCCTTTTAAGGCCCTGCCCTCAGACTCGTGACATCATCCTTCCCTCACCTCAGGCTTTGCTGGAGGAGGACTCTGTCAGTACTCCAGGAGGAGGTATGTCCAACCCAGAGTGCCGAGTGAGGGCTCCTCCACCCGGCCCAGCCTCCCGGGCCATCGCTCCTCCACCCGGCCCAGCCTCCCGGGCCATCGCTCCACCACCCGGCCCAGCCTCCCGGGCCAGCTCTCCACCACCCGGCCCAGCCTCCCGGGCCATCGCTCCACCACCTGGCCCTGCCTTCCGGGCCAGCTCTCCACCACCCAGCCCAGCATCCCGGGACATCACTCCACCACCCAGCCCAGTGTCCCAGGCCAGCTTTCCACCATCTGGCCCCGCCTCCCAGGCCAGCTCTCCACCATCCGGCCCAGCCTCCCGGGACATCACTCCACCACCCAGCCCAGTGTCCCAGGCCAGCTCTCCACCATCTCGCCCTGCCTCCCAGGCCAGCTCTCCACCACCCAGCCCAGCCTCCCAGGCCAGCGCTCCACCATCTGGCCCAGCCTCCTGGGACATCACTCCACCACCCAGCCCAGTGTCCCAGGCCAGCTCTCCACCATCTGGCCCAGACTCCTGGGCCAGCGCTCCACCATCCAGCCTAGCCTCCTGGTCCAGCACTGCACCATCTGGCCCAGCGTCCCAAGCCATCGCTTTATCATCCGGCCACGAGGCCAGGGCCAGAGTTCCAACTTCCAGCCAAGAGGCCATGATTGCTGCCTGCAGCCCAGCATTCCAGCCTGACCCTGTGAGCTCTCCCACCACACCCAGCAGCAATAACACCAGCTGTGGGAGTAGAACCCAAGAAGGAAACACTGGGCTTCCTGATGGTGGGACCCCAGCCTCTCCTGGCCACCGCCAG
>NW_027095787.1:0-51940 GCF_036850995.1 Saccopteryx leptura | reverse complement strand
AAGGAGAATAAAACTCAACAGGAAGCTCATTTGTTCAAAAGCAGAGCATCTGACAGACTCTGGGCTTGCTTCTTCTGGAAATGTCAGATCTCAGAAGATAGAGAACCCTTGAAAAGGTTGTTTAAATAGCTAGCTCTCTCCTTTTCACCTTCTCCCAATTGCAGCGCAGCACCATGGCCTACACTGAGGCAGTGTAATTTATAATTATAAATGGCATTGCATTCCAAATCCCATGTTTTATCTTAATTTGTCCTGCTCCATCACTCAGGAGCTGCATAATCAACTGACTGTGTCAGTCACTCCTTTCTCTATAGCCCTACAGCCAGCACAGGTAAACCGCACGGTCTCACATTTTGTTCCATTGTCCTCCACCTGTAACCCTTGTGTCTGTCTGACCTTCCCCCTATCCCAGAGCTGAAGCGCCTGCCTCTGTGGTCTCCCTGCCCTCACTCCAGGTTCCTGAGTAAGCCAAGTGCTCTCAGGAAGCCCTTCCCTGAAGTTAACAAATTGAGTTGCTTTGTTTTCTTCAGAACACTTGCCAGTCACCCAACCTTCCTGCAACAGACAGGAAAGCCATTCTCTGAAACAGCAACCCTATTAACCCGTGTCGACCTACTCTTAATTTGACTGTCCAGGCCCTCCACATCTTTGCCCTTCTGACACCCAAAGCAGACACACTTCATTTACTCCTTACTCACCTACCTCGCCTTCTTCCTTTTGGATGGAGCTTCTGGGGGAACTGGTTCAAGATGGAGTATCCTGGGCTCACCTTTCCCCACAGACAAACTGAATCTGCAACTAAATATAGAATGGCTCCTTCTGAAAAAGAACTAGGAACTGACTGATCCTACCTCTGGGGTGAGGGACAGAAGGTCCACCACCAAGTGGTGAAGAGGGGTGGGACACAGTGACCTGCGTTCAGGGGGGAACTCAAAACTAGGAGCTTCTCCCTGAGAGTGAAGGGTTTGCACCCCACATCAGGCACCCCAACATTTAAGACCTGCACCTGAGAGAGGGGTCCCCCAAACATCTAACTTTGAAAAGCAACTCCTGGATGGGAGCCCCATAGGCTACAGCCCCTGACAAACAATTCTCACAGGGTTTGCGGTTCAGACTTGGGCGGGGGGCAGCTGTTGGAGGGGCCCTAGAGCTCAGAGAAGGAGGCTTCTGTCCCGGGCTGAAGCATCAGCCCAAGGGAGGCAGTCAGGTTCCACACTGGGGGCCCGCAATGGTCCACACCATCACCCGCTGTTTCTGCCTGCTCTTGATGGCAAATGCCATCTTCTTTCTTTTTTCTTTTTTCTTTTTTTTTAAACTCCAGGCTTTTTTCCCTTTTCTTTCTTACCTCTTTTCCTGCGGCGCCAGCTCCACCTGTCCGTGCGCCTTGCTCCGGAGCACCAGGATCCACCTGAGGTCTTCTGCACGCACTGGGTGCCCAGTTTGTGGCTGCTGCCCAGCCCAGAGGTCACTTCTATATCACCTAGCTCTGGAGCTGGGAGAGACCTTTCCGTCCTGGGCCCCTGACAGTGACAATCTGAGAGATGGTTCCTGGAGAACTGAAACTCACGCCCGGGCTTTCTCTGTTTGCCCCAGCTCCGTGTGAGTGGCAGGATCCTGGTTTGGCCACAAAGGGAGGCCATTTGAGAGCCCTGGGGACAGGGAGGGTCAGACACTCACAGGGGGCCTGCTGGAGTCACTGGCTTCTGGCTTTGGGAGGGGTTGGGATGGTGTAATACCAGTGGCCGAGGCCAGGCAGGTCCACATTGGATTCGGGCAGATAGTAGAAAAACTGGAGCCAGAAAGGGTTGGGCATTCAATTTAATAACATCTCACAATGGAGTACAAGCACACAGGCAGGTGAAACCACCTCTCAGGCAAACAAACAACACAATGGCCCCTCACAGTGGCGGGCAGGGAATCCATGCATCTGCAATCGCCCTGAGCGCAGGCACCATAGCCTTATATGGGCCATATACACATAGGGCTGCCACACGCTTATGCACCAATCAGGCAAAGTGCTTGCAGCCGGCAAACCATTGAGCAAGCCTAGCACAGCTGCCCTAACACAGCAAGCCTAGCACAGGTGGGGAGGGTAAAATCTCCACTGGGGTAGTCTCCTTTGCTGTAGGGCAACTCTCACTGCAGCTGGGGGACAGGTGAACTACCTGAAGGAGAGCCAGGTGGGACACCAGCAGCCTCCAGATAGCTTGAGTTCTAAATGGGGTGAAATTCTCCCAAGGCAAGGGGTACCTGGTGGGGGTTAGAAGGGACAATCGTAGACATTTCAATGGCTTGTGGCCCTCCAAAGGACCTCACTGTATAAACAGGTACACAGTATAGCTATGGTATTAAAATTTTTATGGGAAGAGAGACAATTAGGGGAAAAAATTTTGAAAGGTTCCTTAGAAGAGGTGATAAAACATAATAAAGGTTGAGAAACCCTGCAACAGAGTGTATGTAATCTGTTCTCTGAAGTCCTGATCCACTGATTGCTACATCAACTAATTGTACACGTGTTTATCCTAATTTTCTCTCTCCCTCAGTGCATAGGACAGGAGCATATAATAAATAGTAGTTGTTCCCTATTTGTGGAATTTAAACAGTTAGCACCTGCCGCAGATTGTGGGGAAATTCCCACCTAGATCTGTTTAATTCCTTCTTAATTAGAAGGTAAGGTTTCCCACACATAGCCTTATCTCCACCCAAAGTGTTCAAGTTCAAAACCCTCAGTTCAGGGGGTGACAAACAGCCATTGTTAGTGAGTGAGCCTCCATTCATCCCTTCGACTCCACCTACTGGTCCTGGAACAAGAGCTTTCTTCCCAATTCCAAAACCAGATAAAGACACTCCAAAAAAAATAATAAAATAAAATAATAAAAGACATATCTATATATATTTATACCAATATCCCTGATGAATATAGTTGCTAAAATCCTTAACAAAATATTACCAAACCAGATCCAGCAATACATTAAAAGGTTTATATCCATGATCAAGTGGGATTTATTCCAGGAATGCAAGGCTGGTACATCTGCAAATCAATACACATAACATACCACATAAATAAAATGAGGGATGAAAATCACATAATCATATCAATAGATGCATAGAAAGCATTTGATAAAATCTAGCACACATTTATGTTAAAAACTCTCAGCGAAATGGGCATAGAGGAAACATACCTCAACATAATGAAGGCCATATATGACAAACCCACAGCCAACATCATACTCAATGGGCAAAAACTACAAGTATTTCCCTTAAGATCAGGAACAAAACAGAACGTTTGCTATCATCCTCTTACTCAATAGAGTACACTAGAAGTCTTAGCCACAGCAAGTAGACAAAAAGAAGAAACGAAAGTATCCAAATTGAAAAGGAAGAAGTAAAACTGTCATTATTATTATTATTTTTAATAGAGACAGAAAGAGAGTCAGAGAGAGGGATAGATAGGGACAGACAGGAACTCAGAGGGATTAGAAGTATCAATTATCAGTTTTTCATTGTGGCACTTTAGTTGTTCATTGATTGTCTTCTCATATATGCCTTGAGCGTGGGGCTACAGCAGACTGAGTAACCCCTTGCTCAAGCCAGCAACCTTGGGTCCAAGCTGGTAAGCCAAGCCAAACCAGATGAGCCCGTGCTCAAGCTGGCAACCTCGGGGTCTTGAACCTGGGTCCTCTGCATCCCAGTCCAATGCTCTATTCACTGTGCCACTGCCTGGTCAGGCAAAACTGTCATTATTTTTCAAATTACATGACTGTAAATAGAAAAACCTAAAGATTCCACCAAAAAAACACAAACTACTAGAACATATCAATGAATTCAGTAAAGTAACAGGATACAAAGTAAATATCCAGAAATTAGTTGCATTTTTATATACTGATATTGATCTATCAGAAGGGGAAACCAAGAAAACAATATGATTCACAATTGTTTGAAAAAGAATGAACTACCTAGGGATAAATTGAACCAAGGATGTAAAAGAACTGTACTCAGAAAATGATAAGACACCAAAGAAAAAAATTGAAGAAGATACAAATGGAAGCATGTACCATGTTCATGGATAGAAAGAATTAACATCATTAAAATGTCCGTATTACCCAAAGCAGTCTATAGATTCAATGCAAGTCCTATCAAAATACCAAGGTATATTTCACAGAACTAGAACAAATATCTCAAAAATATATGTGGAACCACAGAAAACCCTAAGCAGTAATCTTGAGAAAGAAGAACAAAGTTGGAGGAATCACACTTCCTGATATCAAACTATCTTCAAGGCCATAGTAACCAAAATAGCATGGTACTGGCATAAAAAACAGACATACAGATAATGAAACACAATAGAGAGCCCAGAAATCAATCAATACCTATATGGTCAATTAATATTTGACAAAGGAGAAAAGAACATACAATGGGGTAAAGATAGTCTATTTAATAAATGGTGTGGGGAAAATTGGAAAGATATGTGCAAAAAGATGAAACTAGACCACCTTCTTATACCATACACAAGAACAAACTCAAGATGGATTAAAGACTCAAATATTAGACATAAAATATAAAAATCCTAGAAGAAAACATAGGCAGTAAAATCTCGGACAGTTCTTGTAACCATACTTGTTCTGATATATATCCTCCAGCAAGGGAAACAAGGGAAAAGATAAACAAAAGAGACTACATCAAACTAAAAAGTTTTTGCACAGCAAAGGAAGCCATCAACAAAATGAAAAAAACAACCCACTGAGTGGGAGAATATATATACCAATACATCAATAAAAGATTAATATCCAAAATCTATAAAGAACTTATAAAACTCAAACAAAAATGGACAAAAGACCTGCATAGATACTTTTCTAAAGAGGACATAGAGATGGCCAATAGACATATGAAAAGATGCTCAATGGCACTAATCATCAGAAAGATGCAAATTAAAACCACAATGAAATGTCACCTCACAGCTGTCAGAATGGCTATCATCAATAAATCAACAAGAGCTGACAAGGGTGTGGAGAAAAGGAAACCCTTGGGCACTGTTGGTGGGAATGCAGACTGGAGCAGCCACTGTGGAAAGCAGTAGAGAGTTACCTCAAAAAATTAAAAATGGAACTGCCTTTTTACACAGCAATTATACTTCTGGGAATGTATCCTAAGAATCCCAAAACTTATTCAAAAGAATATGTGCACCTCTGTGTTCACTGCAGCATTATTTACAGTAGCCACGATCTGGAAACAGCCCCCATGCCCATGGCTAGATGAGTGGATTAAAAAACAACTGTGGTACATTTACACAATGGAATACTACTCGGCCACAGAAAGAAGGAAATCTTACCTTTAGCAGCAGCATGGATGGACCTGGAGATCATCATGCTAAGTGAAACTAGCCAATCAGAGAAAGACAAGTACCATGTGATTTCACTCTTGTGGAATCTAATGAACAGAATGAACTAACAAGCAAAATAGAAACAGACTCATACATAGAGAGCAGGCTGATAGCTATTAGGGGTTGGGGGTGTTGGGTGAGGAAGGTATAGGAAAGCAAAAATGGACCAAAAAAATGAAAAACACATAAAATAGACAATGGTGTGGTGATTGTGGGGAGGAGTGAGGTAGAGGAGGGTATGGGGAGATAAATGGCGATAACAAAGACTTGACTTGGGGTGGTAAACACACAATATGGTGTACAGAGATTTGTTGTAAATTGGGCACCTGAAACCTATACAGTTATGGTAACCAGTGTCACCTCAGCAAAATTCAATTTGAAAAATTTTAAGTACATTGTATCTATACAAAAATCAAATAAGAGGGAAATTAAAATCAGACGTATTCACTGAGACTGCTAGTTGTTTTCTGCTCATGTGAGTTGTCAGTGTGTTCTGTTTTAGTTTTGTTTTTCCTGTAAAACAGTAAAGCTGTTGAATTTTGCTCTGGAAATTTGAACCAAGAATGGCAGAATGTGTTCTTTTTTCTCTGAGAAATATTGCAGATTATTGTGTTCCAGGAACAGTATAATTACTTCCACAATAACAGAAGACGGAGCAGTCACAGGTGTTGGGTTTTGCACTGCACACTGTGGGTGAAGCCATCATTAAAAGCTTTGTTTTCAGTGTCACCAGAAACAGGTACCGCTGTGCAATTTACAGTTGCCAACCCTCGTGTGTTCAGAGAGTCAGACTCCCCCAAACATGGTGAAACACTCTCTCAGAGGAGGCCACCTGTTTTAGAATACAACTTTCATCACGCCTTTCTCTTCCTCACCCACAGACCTGATGTGAGCAGCAGGTGTCCAGAATGTATTCTTCTTGAGTGGCACACCCAGGGCTGAATCTTCACTGTCAACTATCTCCCCCAACTACACACTTTCTTCTTTTTTTTTTAAATTCCTTTTATTTTATTTTTACAGAGACAGAGAGAGAGTCAGAGAGAGGGATAGATAGGGACAGACAGACAGGAACAGAGAGATGAGAAGCATCAATCATTAGTTTTTCGTTGCGACACCTTAGTTGTTCATTGATTGCTTTCTTATATGTGCCTTGACCATGAGCCTTCAGCAGGCTGAGTAATCCTTTGCTCAAGCCAGCGACCTTGGGTCCAAGCTGGTGAGCTTTGCTCAAACCAGATTATCCCGCACTCAAGATGCCAACCTCAGAGTCTTGAACCTGGGTCCTCCGCATCCCAGTCCGCCACTCTATCCACTGTGCCACCGCCTGGTCAGGCCAACTACACACTTTCTAAGGCTCCCTATGGCCTTGCTGAGATGAGACTGGCTCTCAGTCCATCTACGAGTGCCCTCCATCTCCCTCCCACACCTCTGTCAGGAATCTGTCCTTTTGCAATGATTAGAGAGAAGTGTGGCTTCAGTAGTTTTGACCTCAGTAAATGAAGTATGAAATTGTCGCTAACTTAAGGAAGAATGCCTAGGAAGCACATTTTAGGAGGAAGGGGAGGCAGGGTGGCTGGAGCAGGAGTTCAGTTTTGACCATGTTATTTTTGAGACATCTGTTATTCATTCAGGTATATTATAGATGTTATATAAACAACTGAATACACTCTAAAGTTCCTGGGAGAGGTCAAAACTATAGAGATATAGAGGTGATAGTTGTCAGCATGTAGATGATACCTAAAGCCATGAGAACAGATGCAATGACCAAGGGAGTTTGGATAGATGGAAAAAAGAAAAACAAAGAACCGAATTCTGTGACAATTTAGCAATTAGAAGTAGAGGAGATGAGGAAGGATAAGCACTTAGTATGTTTTTATTAAACCCATTTGTTTCTCTACGTGAACTATTTCTAGCTTCTCTAAATCACTTTTATGGGACATGTTTTCCCAATCTTAGGATCATGTTTCACTTTTCTTGTGAGAAGTAAATGAACTTAGCATGCCAAATGGACTAGCACAAGTCACGGCATGAACTGTCCAGGAAGGAGAGACCCATACATCCCTATTTGGAACCCCAGACTTTTATTATTGCAGGCCATGTTCTAGTATTTTCTTCAGAAAGCAAGTCAGTTAACACCCCCCCCCCCTCTAAAATATACTAACAGGTTGAATTCTTGAAACTAAATGCAGTAACTTACAGTTTTTGCCTATAGTATTCGTATTATTGGATGTAGCTCATTATTAGTTAAGCAAGATATTTTTTTAATCCAGGACTAAATATTCACTGCATTAAACTTCTTAGTTTTTGGCCTGACCTGTGGTGGTACAGAGGATAAAGCATCAACCTGGAATACTGAGGTCGCTGGTTTGAAATCCTGGGCTTGTCTGGTCAAAGCACATATGGGAGTTTATGCTTCCTGCTCCTCCCCTTCCCCTTCTCTTGCTCTCTCTCATCTCTAAAATGTTTAAATAAAAATAAATTTCTTAGCTTCGTGTTACCATATACTTGAAACCCATGCCTCCTGAGTCTACTCATTTTCCTTTCTCTGGGCAACATTACATTTGCCATTAAAAATTTACAAGATCTCATAGGATTCTACCGCATAAATTAACACTATTACTACCAACCTGTCCTAGATTGCCTTATTTAAAAACATTATCCTTTGTTATAGTCTCAGCAGAAAATAAGAACAATTGAGACTAAATATACTTGTTTGCCAATAAAATGTTTACATGTGTGTGCTATTGAGTCAGCCCCAACTTTTCATGATGCTATGAATGAGTGATGTCCACAGTGTCCTGTCCTCACAACCCTGCTCTGCTTCTGTAGACGGATGCCTCTGGTTTCTTTTATGGAGTCAATCCATCTCATATTCTTTCTTCCTCTTTTCCTGCTGCCTTCTATTTTTTCCCAGAATTATTGTCTTTTCTAAAGAACCCTGACTTCTCATGATGTGATGGAAGTAGGATAGCTTCAGTTTTGTCATTTTTGTCTCCAGTGATATTTCAGGTTTAATTTGCTCTAGGACCCACTTGTTCATCTTTCTGGCAGTCCAGGTGTCTGTAGATCACTAAACGTCAGAGGTACCAGCTAAACGACTTTGATTAAAATATCAAAAAGTTTACTTCATCTATGGTAAGTTTACTTAGTGCTTTTTTCTTTATGAATTTCTCTTATTCAAGTTATTCATGAGCCATGTATTAATAATTTTAAATGTAATTATAACTTTTCTCCCAGCTTTATGGAGGTGTAATTGACAAATAAAAATTAGATATATTTAAAGGTGTACATGTGATGATGTTTTGCTTACATATACATATACATGAAATAATGACCAAATCAAGTTAATGTACACATTCAGCACTTCATATTGATAGCTTTTCTTGTGTGTGGTGAGAACACAGAAGATTGATTCTCTTAGCAAATGTCAAGTATGTAATACAGTATTATTAACTATAGTTACCATGCTGTATATTGTGAAATTTCTGGTGGACCGCCACTGTTCCACAGACTAGTGGTTGAAAAACACTGGTATATTAGACCTCCAGAAAATATTCATCCTACAGAACTGAAATTGTGTACCCTTTGACCTATCTCTCTCCATTTCCCTCACCTCCCAGCTCCTGGCCACCACTTTTCTACTCTCCATTTTTATGAATTTAATTTTTTTTTAGGTTCCACATATAAGTGAGATAATGTACTTTTATTTCTACAGAAAGCATAATCTCTTAAAGAAAAATGCAATGTTGATATATTACAGTTTGGATCTAGACAGGTAATGTATTCCACTTCTATAGCAGAGCAGAAATTGAGGTCCACATGCCCTAAGATTCATTTCAGTGCCTTTATTTACAGTGGGGACTTCCTGGTGCAAATTAAAGACACTACATAGCCTACATCTACTAGATGCATCACTTCAGCTATAAAATAATTGCTCATCCATTTGCATTGTATAACTCAGTCGTATAGTTAGCTGTATAATTATGCAATCTCTGTTACAAAGCCAAAATATTCTAGAAAAAATCTGTAATCAACAAGTTTCAAAATATTAATGACCTAAATAAGGTTCACATGAACATCAGCAACAGTATAATTATCATCTTTAAACATAAATATCCACCTCATTTGTAAAGGCATTATTTTAAAGACAAAGGGGGTTCATTACTGAGAAAATGAAGGAAGAAGGAAGGAAGGAAGGAAGGAAGGAAGGAAGGAAGGAAGGAAGGAAGGAAGGAAGGAAGGAAGGAAGGAAGGAAAGGAAAAAGGGGGAGGGAGGGAGGGAGGAAGGAAGGAAAGAAAAAAAGAGAAAGAAAGAAAGAAAGAAAGAAAGAAAGAAAAAAAAAGAAAGAAAGAAAGAAAGAAAAAGAAAGAAAGAAAGAAAAAGAAAGAAAGAAAGAAAGAAAGAAAGAAAGAAAGAAAAAAGAAAGAAAGAATAAGATTTTTTTGCAGATAAACGCAGAGATAACCTACTTATCTGTTAAAATGTATCAAAGGGTTATTTCAATTACTGTCAGAAAGATTTTTGACAGATTAAGTATTTATTCTGCTGAGTTATAATAACACAGGCTATAAAAATTGTGCATCTTTTGACTAAAGAAATAGATTTTGTACACTGCAATTGGTCATGGCAAATGACATACTCTGTGACCAGCTTGATGAGAGATTTCCATCAACCTGATGTCTGGCAGAGGCTGAACAACCATTTATGAAAACAAATCTAAAATGGAGAAAAGCATGGTAAGGTAGTTTTAAACAAGTCACTAAGCCAGCTGAGGGCAGCTTTCCCCCTGACAGTATCAGCTGAAACCTGGAGGTCTTACATTTTTGTTTTAAAGCAAATGACAGTTCTGGAGAAAAAAGACAAAGAGCATACCTGGAGTCCAGTCAGGTAGACATTCTAATAATAGACCTAGACATGAAATCAGAGTACTGAGTGTTTACACCATCCAGAGTGGGTGAACAAGAAGTAAACCCTCTGTGCAGGAAAAGACAGTAAGGAAACATCTGTCTTTATCTTTGTGTTGCATAGAGAGCACTAAAATAGTTCATGAAAATTCACAAATACAAAGACTGTCCTTATAAAGTTCTGTGTTCATACTCATCCTATCTGTGTGGTCTGGGCAAGGGGGACCCTTAAGCTAGAAATATATTTATGCTGAACAAAGGCATCTATCAGAAAGAACTGAAAATTCTCCAAAGAAGTGAAATTTCAATAAGTTGTCAAAGAATTCCCAGAAATTATGTTGCAAGTGCTATGTGTTTGTAGCCAGCAATCACAAAACAACAGATGTCAGAATGCATCTAGTCTTATAGAAAGGCAATGTCAAGTTAAACAAGAACCAAACAGAACTTCAGGAACTAAGGAATAGAATTATTTGAATAAGAAATTCAATACATAGGATTAACAGCATATGAGATATAGATGAAGAAAGACTTAGAGAACTAAAAGAAAACCTGGAGAAATTGTCCATAATGCAATAGTAAAGACAATTATATCTTCATTGTTCAAAGAACACTGAGATAAATCTTATTTATTGATTGATTGATTTTAGAGAGAGAGGAGGGAAGGGAGCAAGAAATATCAACTCATAGTTGCTTCACTTTAGTTGTTCATTGATTGCTTGTCATATGAGCCTTGACCAGGCAAGCCCAAGGTTTTGAACCAGCAACCTCAGCATCCCAGGTTGACGCTTTATCCATTGCGCCACCACAGCTCAGGCCTGAATTTTTTATTAAAAAAGACTTCTTTTAAAGTGAAAGAGCAGCTATTCCCTAGCCCTCTTCGACCGTGGAGGGAAAGCAGGGGCCTACGTGCACGCCCCAGACAGTAGTCTTCCTCGCACAGTTCTGTCAATATAATAGGCTGTCTATTGCTGAAGACTGAGTGGTTTCCGTGTTTCTGATGGTCTGATCTTACAGAATCACACCAAACCTGCCATTTTTCTCTGCTCACCTCCCACACAGACTCTAGATGTTTATGGTGAGATTTTTTTTCCACTAACTAGCACAGTGCCACCTTTGCTTGTTGAGAGTTCAAAACTGAATACCTGTAATGCACTGCCTCAATTCTGTGAAGCCTCCAATGCTACTGAGTCACCACTGATGTCTTTGGAAGGGTGAGCCCTTGTCCTGCTTTTGTGCTCCAGGTGGAGGCTGGTTCAAGCAGTTGCTCAAGCTACCGTGTCTAGTTCATGTCTAAATATTCAACAGTAGTAAGCCATGAATAACAAAGCCCCCTTCTTCTATTTGGGCTAAAACTCAACAAACCACAAAGTAATACTGCTCTGCATTCATGATCTCTTTCTAATTCACTGAGACCATTACAAAACAGCTTCCAAAAAGAAAAAGAAACTCAGAATCACCTTTTGTCTAAGACCGACATCCAAACCCTGGGAAGGGGAGGCATTGCGGGCAGGAAAATGATTTTCCCAAGAGACTCTCTGTTGCACTAAAGTCACTCCTTCCCCCGCAATTGTGAGGTAGTGTTCTTTTATAATCTTTTGAGTCTCTGGCAATTTTCTTAGGATGTATGCTTTCCAAGAGGTCCCAGTGTCATTTATGCACATGGATGCCTGGCAAGCCTTTTTCTACAGAACTCTAGATGAGGTTAAACATGCCTTAGACTCAGAATACTGCTGAAGTTCAAGATGGAGCCCTTGGTATACAAGAAATTATCTCTTAATTTATTTGTTTAAACAGCATGAGATATTGACTTTCCTAAAGACATGCATGTAGGTGTGTGTGTGTGTAGAATATCAATCTGCGGTAGGTGTAGGGTGTGTATGTGTGCATGTGTGTGTGTGTGCATGTGTGTGTGTGTGCGTGTATGTGTGTGTGCATGTGTGTGTCATGTCTATACTTACTAAGTGTTGAGAAACTGAATTTAAAAATATTATTAGTTGACTGGATTTGGATTTCAAATGTTATATTACAACTTTATTCTTGCCCTGCACTGAATTTTTAAATGCAAGAAGTAATTTTGAGCTGCCGCTGCTAGTGTCTCATTGCTCACAGACAAAGGCTACATCAGGATGCTTTTAATCATGCTGGGATGTACTCTCAGAATTACCTAGAATTCTGTGTGACTCCATTGACAGTGACAAATGAAAGTGGTCTCCACACTCCACTGGACTGTGCTCCATCCTAACTGGGGCACGTGTCATACTAAGTAAGGAAGCAAGTGTTCTCGTGTTTCTATATTAGCAAGTTTTTGATGTGTTTTCTCTTTATTTTTTGGTTATTTTACATCTAAGCTACAAATAATAACAAAGGAGAAGAAAAAGAAGCACACATTCTCTGGATTCGAGTGCCAATTGTCCTTTGCTATTTCCCCCCCTAAAATAGAGTTTCATGTTATTATTTAAGAAAGTTAGACATTGCGGCTCACAGGGAGTTTCTCATTAGGGAAAATTGTTTCATGGAAGAAAACTGATATACCAAAATGGTATTTATGCAGTATTCTGAAATGATTGTGACATTTGAGAAAAGCAGTTAAACATGACTTTCATCAGGAGTCATAAGATTATACCATTCTCAAGAAAAATAAAAGGACGTTAATCATATCAAGCCTTCTTTTGGACTGCATTTTCAAATTTTATCTACTGATGAGCATTTCAACTTATGAGACTGTTGGACTTTGTACCATGAAATTTACAAAGGTCTGTCCAGGTACAGAGATTGCTACAGTGATTTCTTCTACAGACACTAAAATGATAGCACCCAACATTTCAAGGAAATGAAAAGCTATTTACCTAATAAACAGCAAGACAATATGGGAACTAGGATGCACAAATTTCCCTTTGTCTTACAGTATGAGATGAACTTAAATCTGAATGTGTCTTCTAACTATGTTGTTCTAGTATACCAGGATCTAAACATTTCAGAAAACACTAGAAGCAGGGAGCTCAAGGAGGAGGTAATACAGTATTATAATAGTGCTCAATATTGCTTGCAAGAAAAATTTGATTTCTAAAAAATTACTTTAGGAACTAAAGTAATCCTTTATCTTGTGACAATAGGGAGTGCTCAGCACTGTGTTTGGGAGCCATTAACAACCTGTGAAACAGGGCATGGAGGGGAGCGAGCTAAGAACAGGCCAACACACAAAACCGGTTACTGTCTAGCTTACACCGTATTTTAGGCCTGAGTTCAATCATATGTGCTAGTCGCTTATTTCTAGTGTTTGTTCTCAATCCAAACTATTTGGGGAGATTGAGGGTTTTTTCCACTTCTTGACTGAGGCAATTTGCCCCTCAACCCTTTAGGCATGTTAATGAGTCTAAACAGAAGCCAGTGGTCTCTGACTGCCTGAGGGTCTCCAGAGACCATAATGTCATAGAGAATCAATTTCCTTCCCATCCTGACCAGCTACCATGTTCTCATCTCCCTGCCATGGGGGCCAGGTTCTCAGCAGGTACATTTCCTGGACCAGCGTGGTCAGAAGGCTCCGTGAGAGCATAAAATCACATGACCTGAAGTGAGACAAGTATCTAGCAGCCCTGTAGGCAAGACTCTGACAGCTCCGGGAATCAAACTCTTAAGTTGCAAGTGACAGAAAGCCCAATAGAACATAGATTCATGTAACAAAAAGGAGAAATGTCTGAGGTCAGTTAGGATCATTGGCAGGACCGGTGCCTGGCTTTGTTCTGTCTCTTATTGGCAAGATACCTGTCAACAACTCCCAGGTCTGAACCCACTATCAAGAGAGAGATTCTGTGAGTAAAGCAGAAGTCCTGGAGTTAGCTCTGACTGGAGAAGCTCACCTTGGCTGTGGTGCTGTGCCATTCCTAAGCCAATCTCTACAGAAAGAGAATTGTGACTCCCAGATCATTCAGTCTTAAATACATTCCTATCCCTGGAGCCAGAGTAGCATCAATCCTGTTGAAAGCACACAGAGCAAGAGTGGATTAGGCACGGCGTCCCGGGGTGAAGTCACATCACATTACCATGACCAGAGAAAGAGGTCATAGATATGTGCAAGCAAAAACAATAACTGTTCATTAATCATTACTTCAGTTTTTTTTTCAATTTTAGATATGCATAACCCATTGAGCTTTATATAAATATACAAACATAATGGGCTTCATCTCTCAAAAATTCTGAAACATTAGGTTCTGGGTGGAAAATAGAAGCTTGCATTTGGAAAACACTCTGTGGATGACTCACTAATCAGCCAGGTCTGAATCAATAAGTGGTCTCCATTAATTCATTTTTAAGTGAATGTGATAAAAAAATTTTTTTAGCAATTCTCCAACTTTCCAGCTGTGAGCCACTTAAACAGTGCTGAGAACACTAGAGCCCGCCTACCTACTCGCCCACTCACACTTCAGCAACACTGAAGACACCTCCTTCACCAATGTCGTTTCAATAGGATACAACTCGAGAAAACCTTCCTTTTAAACCATTCTAAACAGGACTCTGAGCTCTGCCCTACTTACAGTAATGTACTTGTCAAGGTTTCCAGTGTACCTGAGAACATTTTTGAAGTGTTTGGTTAATGGAAAAATTCAGCTTAAGCTAAATATTAAGATATAATAATATGTCAAATTCAACAAACACTTAGCTTCTCTTCCTTGTACTTCTCTCTTAACCACTCTCTCCCACGGTTACACATGGATCTTGGCATTACATAAAACTACACTACCTTTAAAATAAATAACATCACATACCTTCCTTTGACCAGCCTACTTTCCTTCTCACTCATTTGTTTAACTATTATTTGTCTGCATGAAACCTCAATTTCATTGATAATTCTATCCTATCCAAATCCATTGGCCTCTACCTGTCATTACATCCTTCCTTACCCAAATTAGATTCTAGAGTCAACACATTCAATAGCTCTCTGTCTTTACTTTGTATTGCCAGCTCAAGTTCTGGACTTCCTCCAAGTCTGCACTCAGGCAGATGAGTTTTACTAGAGATAAATCCCAAAATGCAAGATTTATCATGTCACTGCTCTGGTCAGAACCCTCCAGTGGCTTCTCATCTCATTCTGATTAAAATCCAAATCTTTTCTACATCCTAGAACACTGTGATTTGGCCCCCAGTTCCCATTCCAGCCTTCTCTTCTCTTCACGTGACCTCAGCCACTCAGAACCACTCTGATCTCATTGCTGATCTTTCTTCCTGCCTGGGACATTTGTATTTAACTTCATCAGGTATTTCCTTGCCTGAAATACTCTTTCCAGATATCTATAAGTCTCTGCTCAAATGTCTCTTTCCTTGACTGTCCTGCATGACAGATACCCTTGCATAAGCGCCTGTGAAGTTTCTGCCTGGCACCCATCACCAATTACATAACAAATATGGCGCATTCGTTTATCTGACCTTTGCCTGTCTTCCTCTGCAGAAACGTAGACTCTGCAATGATACAGTTTGTTTGTTTGCTGTTATATCCTAGAACAGTACTAACAATTGATATTTGTTGAATAAAGCAAGGATGTTTTTACTATTATAAGTCCATAGTCACTAACTTCAACAAGGCCTTAACATTACCTAGTAATTTCATTACTTCTTCTAATCAGCTCAATATATCACTCTCCAGAATGACTCTTTAAAAACTCTCCCACTTTCTTTAAACCTCTGACCCTCTCCCCCACATGCCTATGCACTTGTGCAAGCACACACACACATACACACATCCTACAATCCATGGCCATCCTTTACAACAGACACATTTATTGCTACTTTGCAGAGATTTAGACTCTCACAGGCAAGAAATCGCTATATGTCCTGTTACGAAAATTACATACATCACCAAATGTACACTCACACTTATCTCATTTCTCTTGTTACATAAGTCAGTCCCTCCTCTTTTTGGTAGACCCTATTTCCTCCTAACTCCGTAGAAAAATCACTTTATAAACTTTCAAATAGCTTGAAGTCTATCCTAGATTAAAACTCAAAATTTTCTCTTTAGACACCAAACCCTCTGCAGTCCCTCTCTCTCTTACCCTTTGTTGCCAAACTTTTAAAAGTCATTTTCCTCCTCAGGTCTCTTGCCTCTTCCCCCATGCTATCCTCGGGCCCCTCTAACCTGAGCCCAGTGTGCTCCATCCCTCACCAGAATGGCTTTGCTCAGGTCTCCACTGACCTTCTCCAACACCACAGAAAGGCATGGCTTCTTTCAGTCCCCATCTCGGGTGAACTGCCAGAAGGATCTTGTACTATTAACCGCGTCTCTTTAAGAAATCCAGCTGTCCTCTTCAAACTTCCTTGATATCATACCCTCCTAACTTTCCCCTTGCCTCTCCAGCCAGTCCTCTTCTGTTTCCTTTGTGAACTCTGTCTCCTCTAGCTGGCTTTCACTATTAGCATTCCTCAAGACTCATGTCTCTTCTCTTACTCTATCCTTTCTTCTCTGGAAATCTCACTGTCACCCAGGGCTTTAATTACCACTCAAAAACCAGTAATGTTCACATTCATACTTCTAGATGTAACCTCTCCAATGAGCTCCTAGCTTATCTCCCAAATGCTTTCATGTATTTTATTCATTTGAACATCTTAAAGTCAAAGCCAATGTATCCATAAATGAAGTCATCTGCTTTCCCTTCCTACCTAGTCCTCAGTCATGACTTCAGTCTTAGGGAACAGAGTGTCCTGTATCCATTAGTAAAAGCCAGAAAACGGGAGTTGTCATGAGCATCACTGTCTTCCATAATATTCTCATACATTCCATTACTAGACTTTGCTCATTCTACTCTTAAATATCCAATCTGTTCTATTCCATTCTGTCCTTTCTCTTTAATTCCCTGGCTGTCATCTCAGTCTGATTACCATCTCATTCTCTTGGCCTCCCCATTCTCCGTTTGCCCAGTCCAATCTATTCTCCACATGGCAAACAAAGAGATCTCAAAATATGTCTGCCTGAAATCCTTTCATGGTTTTCCAATGCACTTAAAACCAAAATCTTTAACATACTTTGTAGGACCAGAGGAGTTGGCCCCTGCCTTCCTATACAGGTTCCCCCCCCCCCGATACTTTGAATACCTTGGTCTTAGTGGTAGGAAGAGCTGTGTTCCCCACCACCCGTGGCCCCTTGCCATGCTGTTCCCTTTGTACCCAAGGGCTCCCCCCCCCCAATTTCTTCTAATTAATTGCTACTCTTTCTTTATTCTGTAAATCTCAACTCTTAACTCCAAAGTTAAGTTTTTTAGGGAAAACTATCCTGAGTCTCAGACCAAAAGGTTTTCCTGATACATATTCTAATAGCTCTCTATATTTTCCTTTCTGGCACTTGTCACAATAAATCATTATAAACTTAAGTAATTATATGATCAACATTGGCTTAATAAGAAAAACCTTCAGAGAATGAATATACCTATATATTCCTTAATTATTTCTTTGCTTATTAATATTTTGGCAAGCTACAGCTTTTTGTTTTTATTCTTTAAATTTTATGCAATGCACTACTTCTGCATTGGGCAGAGAGAAAAATTATTTTAAAAATAAACACTCACTGATTGAATAGTTGAATGAAAGTATTTGTTTTTTCAGAAATAAAAGCATAAACACTGCCATTATCAAAGACATCACGATTTTAGATACCAGCTGATGCCTCATCACACCTCTAGAGGTTTTTGATTTAATTGGTTTGGAATGGGGGTGGAACACTGAGACTTTTTAAAGCTCCCCAGGTGACCCTGTCATGCAATCATGTTTGAAAACCACTACAGCCTGACCAGGGTGGCGCAGTGAATAGAGCATCGGACTAGGATGCGGAGGACCCAGGTTCAAGACCCCAAGGTCACCAGCTTGAGCATGGGCTCATCTGGTTTGAGTAAAGCTCACCAGCTTGGACCCAAGGTCGCTGGTTCAAGCAAAGGGTTACTTGGTCTGCTGAAAGCCCACAGTCAAGGCACATATGAGAAAGCAATCAATGAACAACTAAGGTGTCATAATGTGCAATGAAAAACTAATGATTGATGCTTTTCATCTCTCTGCGTTCCTGTCTGTCTGTCCCTATCTATCCCTCTCTCTGACTCTCTGTCTCTGTAAAAAAAAAAAAAAAGGCTCTCCAAAATACAGATCATGTCAGTTTAAAGTTTTGTGTAGCATGAGGCAGAGTACCATGTAATCACTGACTCATGGATTAATAAATCTAATTGAGGCATCATTTGGGTAAAATGATTTAAAGTGCGTTCCTGTTCCTATTGACTTGGGATGTGACTTACATCTAAAAAGGACATTGTACAAATGCTTGTCCCAAACAGCAGCCCTGAGTCCCTTTAATTAAAGAAGCAGCCAGCTTCCTAACTAATGAGTCAGGACAACAGACACTCTCATCTTTCAGCAATGGCAAGAACCCATCTCTGGGTTCCAAATGGTTGGGTTTCAATCTTGGCTTTGCCACTTGCTTGGTCGTGATCTTGGTCAAGTCCTTTAAGTATCCTAAGCCACTTCACTTTTAATATTTGGGAAAGGATAAATTTATAATAAACTATATAATAGTAACAATATCAAAGACTTAGAAGATTAAGTAAAATAATGTGTTTAAAGCATTGAGCATAGTGCCTGGCCCATAGTAGCACTGAATACACATCAGTTACTTATTTCTCAAGTTCAAGCTGGGAATTTCTACCAAGAGCTGGAAAATGTACATTTTGGTCGCTTAAAGCTCATTTGTAGATCAAAGAAAATCAAAACTGAAATTGCAGAATGCCTATAAGGTAATTAATAACATTGAAGATAGAACTAAATACCACTGAAGCTATAGTCATATCCCTAAATCCTCACACTAGTGAAGAAAAAAGACTAACTTGGTAAAATAAGTATCCAACAACAAAATAAACCTAATAAAGGCAAAGAAAAGAAAGAATTAATAGAGATAGTAGCAAAATTAATGAGTTAGAGAACAGAAAATTAGAGTACTAATTAATAAATTCAAGATCCAGTTCTTAAAAAAATTAAGGCACAAAATAGATAAAAATCTTAGGTCATCTAATTTTTAAAAAGGGCAGGGGGGAAAGCATGAACTTAGGGCTTGGAGGGAGACTAACATTATATAGTTTACTTTGAATTTTATATCCTCAGCATGGTTTCAACTGGTAGCATGAGATTTACATTTTGCTAAGTGCTACATTTATTTTTTTACTCTCATCTTAATGGTCCATTAAGGCACTGGTCCCCAAACCCCGGGCCACGAACTGGTACCAGTCCGTGGGCCATTTGGTACTGGTCTGCAGAGAAAGAATAAATAACTTACAGTATTTCCATTTTATTATATTTAAGTCTGAACAATGTTTTATTTTTTTAAAATGACCGGATTCCCTCTGTAACATCTGTCTAAGACTCATACTTGACGCTTGTCTTGGTCACGTGATACATTTATCTGTCCCACCCTAAAGGCCGGTCCATGAAAATATCAATATTTTCTGACATTAAACCAGTCCGTGGCCCAAAAAAGGTTGGGGACCACTGCATTAAGGGACAAGTAGCTGTGGCCCCTGGTGTTTGTGAGTCCACAGAAAATTGCAGAATTTTTGGCACTTTGGGAACCAGATGCCAGAGCATCCAATGAATTGTTGATTGCAGTATTTGTGCATCAAGTTGTGGTTTAGAACAATATGTTTGTTTTTTAGTGTCTGTTACTGAGGAAATCTCAGTGACACACTCTGTAAGCATAAACATGGAACCTCTAGAGTGGTTGATATACTAAAAGAGACAGGAAGAAATATAATTGAAAAGAAAAAGATATCTTCACCATGATGGCAAATTGCAATGGAAAGGCTAAAGTTCAAATTGCAACAGGCCTGGTCAGGCTATACTTTTTGACAGCCTTATTTACAAGTTTTTTCCTTTGGTAAATTGAAGAACATGCTTCCCTTCAAACTTCTCCCCTCCTTCAACCAGTATCTCATAAACATACACATATTATATTTGAGCCTCAGAGGGTGATCTGTCCAGGAGGGCAAAAGCTCTGATTTATAGTATTTGCCAATATCCATGGTGTAAATATTCTCATAGTGGCTGATTACAAGCTATCAACCAGCTCTAACAACTGGCTTGTGAAATTCCTAAATATTTAGAATCAGCAATCATGAGCCAGTTCCCTCCCATCCCCACATTGCTTTTGGGATGCTTAGTCTTTATATTATGCTTCCTGTCCTATAGCATTTAATCATCAATAAGTTTATGAATTGGGAAAAAATACACAATTAGAGTTTGGAACATAAATCAAAATAGGTAGCATCACCTTTCTGGTCGACAAGATTAATTCCACTAGGATAATTTTGTTTAGTGTGGAATTGGAATAGAGCATTCAAATGAGAAGTCTTCTCATAGTTGAAGGCATTTATGGCTGCCTGCTCCAACAAGACAAGGAATAACTAAGATATTATTTAAGCAGGACTGCTGCACTTGATTGACAAGCCAGCTCTAATTTGTGAAAGTCTGGATGGTACAAACCTGCTCAGAGTTCCTAAAGGGATATGACAGCCCTCAAGAACTAAAGCAAGTATTAGAAAAGAAGTACACACCCTGGCTGGATAGCTCAGTTGTTTAGAGCAGTGGTCCCCAACCCCCGGGCCATGGACTGATACCAGTCCATGGGCCATTTGGTACTGGTCTGCAGAGAAAGAATAAATAACTTACATTATTTTTGTTTTATTTATATTTAAGTCTGAACGATGTTTTATTTTTTAAAAATGACCAGATTCCCTCTGTTACATCCATCTAAGTTTCACTCTTGAAGCTTGTCTCGGTCACGTGATACGTTTATCTGTCCCACTCTAAAGGCCGGTCCGTGAAAATATTTTCTGACATTAAACTGGTCCGTGGCCCAAAAAAGGTTGGGGACCACTGAGTTAGACCATTGTCTTGATACACAAAGGTTGTGAGTTCGATCCCTGTTCACAACACATACAGAAACAGAATAATGTTTCTGTCTGTCTCTCTCTCTCCCTTCCTCTCTTTCTAAAATCAGTCAGTAAATTTTAAAATAAAAGAAGTACACGTAGAATTGTTGTGTAATTCAAACAAAATGGGTCTCATGGGTCAGAGAAACAGCGCAGAGTTAGCTTTGGGCAGATGCGAGCAGTTCAAAAGACCGCTCTTTGGATGGTAAGTGATAATTTCATGATGGTTTTTGAAAGAACGGGTCATGGTGCAGAGGAGCCCACTCCAGTTAGGGCACCAGTGATGTTGCGGCATAGCTGTTTATGCCACAAGTCTATATCCACCATGATTCATCAAATAGATCTGAGCCTTGTTGATTGCACATGGGGCCAAGAGGGCAGAGAACAGGCAAAGGGGTCCATGGCCATGTGCGGCATCTCCCTAGAACAGTCTCACTTTGATTATTTTAGGTTACATCTTCTGAGAACTCTTCTGGACATAAAATACAGGAAGTAATAATTATCCCCTAACTTCCATAGCTGCTAAGATGGTTCCATCTGGCACCTCTATAACTGCAGCTATAACCCAAAGACCTCTGAATTTCCTCGCATGTTAACAGATGGTGTTAGCTAAGGGATGAAAGGTCCAAAGGCATTTTAGGCAGTTCTGTACTTCAGTGTTTGTTCCTTGGAGTTTTTGTCAGTGGTTTTGGTCCTCTTCTGTCCCTGTAATTATCTATATAATAGATTTAAAGGATTACATTGGGATATTACCAGAGTCATTCAAAGCTGGCAGAAGGTCTACTTCTTTTTACCTGTTTTCCTGTCCCTTGCACAAGAAACAAAGAATAGGGCATAAATCACATGTCAAATGCTGGGTGAGTCAATACAAAGCAATAACTATTATTTTACCTTTGCAAAAGTTATAGGCAGCAAGCATGGTAACTAGTCCATGTTAATAAAAATGTTAGAATAAGGAATCTTAAAAAAAAAAAGAATGAAATCCTAACTAGAAAATAAACATCCTACTTGCAGCAAAACCAGAAATAAATAAGTGAGACTATATTAAACTAAAAAGCTTCTTTAAAAGCACGTCAAAATAAAAAGCACAGCAAAGGAAACCATCAACAAAATGCAAAGGCAACCCACTGAATGGAAGAAAATATTTAAAAATCATATATCTGATAAGGTGCTAATATATAAAAAAAAAAAACCTCTTATAATCAAGAGGAAAAAACACAAGCAACCTAATTTAAAAATGGGAAGATTTGAACAGACATTTATCCAAAGAAGACATACAGATGGCCAACAGGTACATGAAAAGCTGCTCAACATCATTAATCATCAGGGAAACACAAATCAAAACCACAAAGAGACATCACCTTACCTCTTTTAGTATGTCTATCAAAACAAAACAACAACAACAACAAAAAACAAGAACTACGTGTTGGAGAAGAGGCCCTTGTACATTGTTGATGAGAATGTAAACTGATACAGCTATTAGGGAATATAGTATGGAGGTTCCTCAAAAAATTAAAAATAAACTACCAAATCATCCAGCAATTTCAGTTCTAAATATTTATCCAAAAATAATAATAATAAAAACTAACTTGAAAATCTACATGCACCCTCATGGTCAGCACATTATTTACAACAGCCGAGCTATGGACCCAACGTTAAGTGTCCATTAATGGATGAATGGATATAGAAATTGTGATATATATACAATTAAATTGTTTTTAAAAAAGAATGGAACCCTGCCATTTGTGACAACATGGATGGGCCTCAAGGGCATTAAGCTGAGTGAAATAAGTCAGACACAAAAGGACAAATACCATACAATCTCTCTTATATGTGGAATTTAAAACAAACAACAACAAAAAGCCAAGTTCATAGATACAGAGAACAGATTAGTAGTTCCCAAAGGCAAGGAGTGAGGGATGAGAGAAATGGGTGAAAAGGGTCAAAAGGTGGTGGGAAAAAACAAAAGAAAATCCTAAATTTGAAACTTACTGGAAACTACAGAATACAGAAACCCCAAATCAGGAGTGGAATTCAGTTAAGAGAGTCCTGGTGACCTGCCCCCAACTTGGAGGCAAGCCACTTAGTTTCGTTCTCTGTTCCTCTTTCCCAGCTCACCCTGCCTTCCCACTCTCCACAATTCCTGCAGCTTCTCACCTCCAGTCCTTCTTTTCAATTTTCTACTCTTTCCCAAAGGTAAGCTTCTCATTTCCATTCAGATTTTTCATTGAACAAGTCATTTCAAGCTTCTTGGACATAAGGTAACTATGGTTACCACTCTTTGGGATTGTCCATGGGAAAAATGTGAAGACTAGATGCCCATAATCTACGTAGGACGTACACTCTGAAGAAGCACCATCCAAGAAGCCCAGAACTCCCAGGTATCAAAGAAAGAATAGCCCCCAAGGATAACATCTTCTGAAGAAAAAATCAGAGCCAAAGAACAGATCTGAGTCACTGGGCCGAGTCTGCCCGAGTGTGTGTGGAGGAAGCCAGTGCAAGAGCGAAAGGAGGCAGCCCCATCAGCGAGGGCAGGGGGGCTCCAGCACAAAAGCATGCAGGTCCCAGCATGACCTCACCTGCCAAGGTCCATGCCTTTTATTTATCGCAATCAAGCCAAAAAAGAAGGAAGGCCATGACATGGCTGAAAGACAATTCTGGGAGCTAAACTTGAGCCCAAGGGACATGTGAAGGCCTGGACTGTATTAAAATTATGTAATAAAGTGGCACAATTGATTTATTTAAACATTACCTCCCTGGAAATAACAAATATTCTGATATTAAAAACATTACCATGAAGAATGACAATAAATTTCCTTCAGAGGGACATGTGTGGTCTCCCTGTATCATCAGTAAAACCATGCCATCCGCTGTCTAATGTAATAACACATACCCACACTCGTCCCCACATACACTTAAACTACTTTTAGAGGATATGAGAAGCTTGTCTCCCGGACAATCAGTCAGTGCACTTCCGCTCTGAGAATCAGCAGCCTCCAGAAAGGGCAGCTCACCCTCTTGACTCGAGTCTTGGATATTTATAGAACAAGAAAAAGAGTCACTGCTCAGGTAGACAGCTGTTTTCAGTTGCTTTTCTTCCCTCTTTTCTTTTAACTCATTGAAATGAAAAGTAGTCATCCTTTGGCAATACAGTGAATTACTTATTTATGAATTTATAAAATAAAGGAGGGAAAACCAAGATGCCTTTCAAGGATGTGGGGAAAAGGAACCCCCGTGCACTGCTGGTAGGATGGTAAATTGGTACAGACACTGTAGAAAACAGTATGGAGAGTCCTCCAAAAATTAAAAATGGAGCTGCCTTATGACCCACCAGTGGCTCTTCTGGGTATCTAGCTGGAGGAAAGGAAATCAATATCTTAATGATAATTTTCATTTCAGTATTATTCACAATAGCCAAGATACGGAAACAATCTAAGTATCCACTGATGAATAGATTTTTAAAAGGGATAAAAAAATATACAATGGCATAATATTCATCCATAAAAAAATATTACCATTTGCATCAACATGGCTGAACCAGGAGAACATTATGCTACTGAACTAAGCCAGACACAGAAGGACAAATAGGTACGACCTCACGAATAAGGGGAATCTGAAAGAGTAAAATCATAAAACGCGGTTGCCGGGGGTTGGGGGTAGAGAGGAAATATTGATCAAAGGGTACACACTTCCAGTCATAAGCTAAATAAGTTCTAACATACAGCATGACTACAGATGACCACAGTTAGTAATACGGGATTGTACACCTGCAACTTGCCAAGAGAGTAGATTTTCAGTGTTCTCACCATACACACACACACACAAATGCTAACCATGTGAGGTGACAGAGGTATTAATTACCTTCATTGTGATAATCACATCATAATGTATATGTATATCAATATATACAGTTTTGTCAAGTATACCTCAATAAAGCTGGAGGGGAAAAGGTAAGATGCTTTTAATGTCGTTTTGTCACTGGACAGCAGGCAAGACCGTGGGAGACATGGAGCCTGCAGAATTGCAGCGAAGGGTTGAGGCTGCCTGTCATGTGAAGGTGTGTGGAGGGCAGGGCAGAGGAGGCATGGGCAGCCAATTAGCTCCCTGCCGTGTGTCTGCAGGGGTGCAGTGCGCAGGGCATGGGCAGAGCAGGGGTTGTAGGAGGAGGAAAGAAGAATTAGCTGGAAAAACTGAAAAAAGAAAACAAGCACTCTGGGCAAAATAATAATAACAGTGGTTGCAAAGTAGAAAAAAATGAAGTTTGAAGTAGTAAAGTGAAAGTTATTACTTGAGCACTCCTGATAATAAGAATTTACACAAAGTTTTGAGTTAAGAAATCTAATATTTGCTCAGATCGATCAAAATATGAATCTGACTCTGGTGTCTTATCAGAAATGTAATTTTTTTACATTCTGTCCTTCAGGGACAAGCACTATCCTCATAATATTGATCCACTAAATTTTTTTTTAACTCACCAATCCAATCTAAACTGATAATGACATTGGCGATGAAATCAGTTTAAAAATCAGAGGTTGGGCCTTGGCCAGGTGGTACAGTGGATAGAGTGTTGGCCTGGCATGCCAGGTTGCAGGTTCAATCCCTGGTCAGGGCACATATGAGAAGCAGCCAATGAGTGCACAACTAAGTGGAAAAACGAGTTGATGCTTCTCACTCTCTCCATTCTCCCCTCCCTTTCTCTCAAATCAAGAGAAAATTTTAAAAAAAATTTTAATTAAAATTATAGGTTAAAGCCATTTAATATGTCTGCTTTAAGAATTTATGCTATGCTTAGACGTGTTTAGAAAAGTGAAATCTAAACATGGTTGAGATTTTGCAGCTAAGCCTTTCAACAGAAATATGTTGCAGATCATACATTTTTGTTGCAGAGAGGAGAAACATATTTCACAGCTAGAAAGACTTTCATGCAAACTAAATGTAAACTCCAGGGAGGAGATGAGACGCTCTGAGACTTAGTACAGCAATCTTGACATCCTCTGATAAGCAATAAGATAAAGACCATCTCAATAACTATTTCCAAAACCTTTTTCTTCTAAAAATGTACACACTTTAATGGGTATGTAATATTTATTTCAGCTTAACTGCCTTAATAAAAAGTTACAAATATATATGCTGCTTATGTTCGACTCATAAACATGACTGATTCAGTATGATATCTGGTGGCCGCACACCCAATTGGCAGGTTCCATAGTTTGGAGAAATCAGTACCTATACTCCACAAACTGAAGTAATTAAAAAAGTAACAGTAAATAGCATATAAAGATCCTAAAAATAAATGTTTACATAATTGGTCTCATCATAAAAAAGGTTCTCCTTTTTCTTACATTTTTTTTTAGTTTCATTGAGGAATAATTAACAAATAAAATAAAATATTTAAAGTGATGATTTGATATACATATACATTTCACCCCATTGAATTAACACACCCATCATCTCCCATATTTACCTTTTTTTTTTTTTTGGTGAGAATATTTAAATTCTACTTTCTTAGCTGATTTCAATTACACAACACAGTGTTATCAACTATAGTCACCTTTTTATACATTTGATCCTCAGCTCTATCCATCTTATCATTGAACGCTTGTAGCCTTGTAGCAACCTCTGCCTATGTCACCCTGGCAACCACTTTTCTTGTACTCTCTGTTTTTATGAGTTTGGCTCTTTTTGTTTTAGATTCTACATGTAAGTGATACCATGCAGTTTTGTCTTGCTTTGTCTGCTTATTTCACTTAGCATAGGATGCCTTCCAGCATGTGATCAGCTCACTGTAAAACATTTCATTTCTGCTAATGGTGGAACATATGAGTTTTCAGAAGTAGCAGGTTTAACCAAGGATTAAATAAGCAATGCTTCTGAACACTCCACTTGGTCGATTTATATTGGTCCACCAAAAATATGTTTGTCAACATCCCTCATAAAACCTACTTTATTATTCTCTTCAAGGCCTCTGGCATCAGCTGAGACCTATTGTCTGCCTGTTTAAAAGTTATCCAACTCCCAAACTCCCTTGATTAGAATTATTTCTCTGGTATGAAGTATTGACCACTAAAGAACATAAAATTCCAACTATTACACTAAAGACCATTCATTTACTGTCACAGATTTGTTTATCACACTAATATAACAGAACCAGTAATCCCTCTACTGTGTATCTACCCAAAAAAAATCAAAAACATTGATACACAAAGACACATGCAGCCCCATTCACCGCAGCATTATTCACAGTAGTCAAGACATGGAAGCAGCCAAAGTGTCCCTTGATCAAGGACTGGATAAAGAAGATGTGGTACATATATACAATGGAATACAGCACTACTCAGCCATAAGAAATGATGGCATGTTGCTATTTATGACAACATGGATGGACCTTGAGAGCATTATACTGAGTGAAATAAGTAAATCAGAAAAAGCACTGAACTATATGATTTCACACATAGGTGGGATATAAAACTGAGAATCATGGACATAGATAAAAGTGAAGTGGTTACCAGGGGAGGGGTTGGGGGGAAGGGGTGGAGGAGAGGGGAGTAAAGAAGGACATTATTTGGTGACAGAAAAGGATCTGACTTTGGGTGATGGGCAAACAACACAATCACCAGTCCAAATGCTATAGAAATGTTTGCCTAAAACCTATATACTCTTATTAATCAATGTCCCCCTATTAAATTTAATTTTCTAAAAAAATTTAAAAAATAAAAAAAGAAAGAGTATTAGACATAAAGCCAAAGATTGGGCTTTGAATTCTTGCTCTACCATGCATTATGAAAGCCATTGAACTTCATTAGGCTTCTGATTCTTGAGCTGTGAAACAAAAATAATAACTACTACAAGAATGCTGTCAGGATTAAATGAGATGATGTATTTGAAAACATGTAGAACAGACTTCATGATGCCTATGAGGGACTAGACTATTGGTTTAAGAACAGAGTATTGAACAGTCAGATTTAATGGAGCGGGGGGGGGGGCAGAAACTATGATTTGTCTAACCAATAGTCATTTCCCTCCTCTTTTTTTGTAATCCAACTTTGCTCAGGGTGACAATAGGCCCATAATTAAAATAATCCTTGCCAGCCATGAGCTACTTGCCTTTGAATATGAGAAAGTAGGCCCATATTTGACCAAACCAATAGAGTCGGGGTTCTCTTGCCTACAGTCCAATGTACTCCTGATGGATGGAGGGAGGAAAGGGAGGAAAGGGAAGTACCTGGAGCACAGGTTGCTGGCTAGAGTGCACAGGTCAGAGGGACATAGGGTCTTAGGGTACCAAAGGGGTAGGGAAACTGGAAAATGAAAGAGGCAGCAAATTATTACAAAAACAATCTTGACTGTGTCTGTACCTGTCCCAGACCCAGTCTAATCCTGGGAAGGCTGGATGGCTGTTGACCACAGTGGGGATGGAGCTCAGACTGCACATGGGGATGCAGCTCTGAGCCGCCTTGTTCCCTGCAGGGTAGAGTTGCTGTTTCTCCACAGAAGGAGTGCTTCTTGTTGCCATGTTTCTCTCTTATGAGGTGCAAATGCATTTAAGAACTCTTAAATTAATTCTGAACCATTTATCAGGTTTATATTTCAAGGCTGCTACATTAGCAAGCCAAGCAAATGGATTTATTTGCTGGATTCATTTCACTCCGAGAGCAATGAATTCTTATTTTATTTATTTATTTATTTAGTGCTAAATTGAAACAAGACTTTTAAGGAAATTCATGTGATTTTCACTAAACTTCGGGTGCAAAAATGCCCACGAGGAGATGGCCAATGAATAATAGAAACCAAAGCCACAGAAGTGTATTGATGTCTTATATCTCATCTGGGGACTGGGGCAGGAAGTGTCTGTCCCACACCGCCTGCAGATACCACTCCCTCAGCTCCATGAGCACCCACTGATCAAACATCAGGATGGGCTGTTGCTATTTAAATCCTATCTCAAAACTAAGCACGGGTCAAAATATGGAGCTAAGGTGATACAAGTGAGGCACGCAACTCAGGCACAAAATTTAAGGGTGTTCAATAAAACCCAGTTATTAAGATGAATTGTATTTGATGCAATATTTTTTAGAAAAGCAATCTCCCCATTCCATGATAATAAAATATTAAAATTAAATAAAGATAAAATAAAATCTTGCATTTGCCTGACTCACCTCACTTATTTCATCTTAACCTCAGCCTTGATGTCATATTATATTGGAAAGTCTTCTTTGGCTCCAATTCAATCCTGCCCTGCTCCTAAAGAACGAGATAGCTGTACAGTAAAAGCACACAGAGAGAAGGCAATAGGCACTGGGGGGAAACCTCGTGAAAGACACTGACCGCTCATGGAGGCTCTAAGCTTTCCCCAATGGATCTTGCTAGTAGGCTTCACCAGAGAACACGTGTCTTCCTCCACCTATGGTCCCATCTCCAAAGTCATGTTGATGTCCACTTGACCCCTGATTGTTCAAGGATAGCCTGGAGGATTTCCCTACTACTGTGCCCTCTCTTTGGATGGGACATCCCTAGTCCAGCTCCACTGGAATTGATATACCCCCTGAATTGTGGGCCTGGATCACCCCCAGAGGTCCTTCCTGAACCAGGCTCTGATCACCTCCCATATCTTGGGCTCAAGCCCTTCTGGTTCTAACAGAGTATGTTTTTATTTTTGTTTTTAAATCAAGTCATTAAACAATGGTAAGTTGATTTTTTTCTGTGTTCTAAAAAAGTTAACACTTTGTTTTTCTGTCGATTTTGATAGAAGTAACCCAGTGATATGACTTTCTGTTAATAGATGTTTCATTCCTCCCTTAGGCATGGCCAGAACCACCCAGGCTGAATTGGTCTGCTTTGTGAAGTCTTCATTAGTGCAAATGGCACAATAGGGAAAGATGGAATTCCATATCCGGGCCTTGTTTTATTATTTTTTAATTTTTATTAAATTTATTGAGATAACATTGTTAAAAGTATATATATTTCAGGTGTATAACTCTATAACACATCATCTGTATATTGTGTTGTGTGTTCATCAACCAAAGTCAAGTCTCCTTCCATCACCATTAACCCCTCTTTACCCTACTCTACCTGCCCCACCTCCCTTTCCCTCTGATAATCACCACACTGTTGTGTGTGTGTAGAAGGTGGTTGGGGAGGGCGTTGCTTAGTCCCTTCATTTTCTTTTTAATCTAGCTCATGGACCCCCCTCCCCTCTGACAACTGTCAGTCTGTTCTCTGTATCTATGAGTTTGTTTCTATTTTGTTTGTTAGCTTATTTTGTTTATTAGATTCCACATGTAAGTAAAATCATATGCCACTTGTATTTCTCAGACTGGCTTATTTCACTTAGCATAATGCTTTCCAGGTCCACCAATGCCAGGTGTCAGGAACCTTTTTGGCTGAGAGAGCCATGAACGCCACATATTTTAAAATGTAATTCTGTGAGAGCCATACAATGACCTGTGTACATTATGCATTATCCAATAAAAATTTGGTGTTGTTCCGGAGGACAGCTGTAATTGGCTCCAGCCACCCACAACCATGAACATGAGCGGTAGGAAATGAATGGATTGTAATACATGAGAATGTTTTATATTTTTAACATTATTATTTTTTTTTATTAAAGATTTGTCTGCGAGCCAGATGCAGCCATCAAAAGAGCCACATCTGGCTTGCGAGACATAGGTTCCCAACCCCTGACCTATGCTGTCACAAAAGATAAAACTTCCTTCTTTTTTACAACTGAGTAGTAATCCATTGTGCAAATGTACCATGGGCTTTTTTATCCAATCATCTACTAACAGGCACTTGGGTTGCTTCCACATATTGGCTAGTACAAATAATGCTTCAATGAACGCAGGGGTGCATATATTCTATCGAATTGGTGTGTCAGGTGTCCTATTCCCAGAAGTGGGATCACTGGGTCATAAGGCAGTTCCACTTTTAATCTTTTGAGGAAACTCTATACTGTCTTCCACAGTGGCTGCACCAGCCTTCATCCTGCTGTCTGTGCACGAAGGCTCCCTGTTTTCCACATCCTTACCAGCACTTGTTTGTTTGTTGATTTATTGATGACCGCCATTCTGACAGGTGAGAGGTGAATAGACACTTTTCCAAAGAGGACATACAACTGTCCAACAGACAGATAAAGAGATGCTCAACATCACTAATCATCAGAGAAATGTAAATTAAAACCACAATGAGATATCACCCTCACCTTGTTTTAAATACCCTGAGTCATGAGTGATGCTTTTAGGAAATCCCACCAGCAACAATACTGGATTCAGGAAGGTGTCTGACCTGCAGCATTCATGGGAGAAATGTGTTATTCCTTCAGCTCTGTCCCAGGAGAGCACTGCACTTTGAAAATGAAACAACTCACACAGATCACACAAAGCTGCATGCATTGCAACAGGAGCACGTTTCCAAAAACTCTGCATTCCATACTGGACGTGACCTCTGTCATCTCCTGGTAGTAGTTCTAAGTGACACAATCTGCCTGTCAGTTTGATTTTAGCAAGATACTAATCTTCCCAGCTTAGGGGAACCAAAAATATTTTCAAAGTTCCATTTTTTGGAGGTGAGGCGCCATGCTTGTTCAGAAACCCAAGCTGAGATAGACCTCAATGAGATGTTTTCCTCTAGCATCCTTTTATATGGGCTGTCCTAGTGCCAATTGTTGACGCACCTGGCATACTTATAAGGACTGAGCACTAATTCCAACGTTATGACGTCCTTAATTGTTATGACAAATATAATGTCTGTTTATTTCTCTCATATTTCAATCTTCTTGCTTCTGAAAAGATGGGCCAAATAGAGATGAAGAAGTTGCTCTACTTCAACTGATTCTTTATTCTGTACCGTTATTGCTCCTACTAAAGTCCCCCCCCACCTCCCAGGGAGGCTGGCTCTGGTATACTCTGGACATTGGAGAGGGCCAGCTCCACGCATACTGTGATAGCTCAGAGGGAGGCTGGCTCTCTATGTATTGTAACGGTCACTTACAGCAGAGGAGGAGGGGATACCTGCCCTGATGTTCTCTGAGGGATAGGCACCCTGCTCTTCCACCAAGCACTCCTGGGACCCCAGCTGCCCCAGCAACAGTGTTCCGAGAGTCAGGGTAGCAAGGTCAATCCTGAGTGTATGTTGGTGGATGAGGGCAGAGGCTGTCCTGAAGGAGACGTGCTTGTCTGAGGTCAGGGGTACACAGGAAGGCACAGAGACTTGTCTGCACGGGGCCTTGCTTTAAGATTTGTTTTCGCCCAGCTATGTAAGCCACTCAGAAGCCTGCCTTGTTTCCTGACCTTCCATCTGCGCTTGTGCTTTGTTTTACTTTTCATTTCACATCATCTTCTTCATGTTCATTTCTTCTCTTTTAGGGAAAATGGACAATAGGAGACCCAGTAGCCCCCTGAGCATCTAAGTGAGAAGCAGTTGTGAAATAAGGACAGGGTAGGTTTGACACAATCACAAAGTTTTAGTCACCAAATCAGGTCCTGGGGACAGTTTCAGGATGCTCTTGTTCTCCGTGATACTTCCAGCAGGAGGCCCAGACACAGTCTGAACAAGCCTCCTGCTTTAGGAAGCAGACCTGCATGATTATCCAGGACTGCGGCTCACCGAGGATGCTCAGTGCTGATACACTGGCAGTCCTTCAAGAGTTAGCTAAGGGAAATGCCTGCTGTGTGCACCACAGTCATCCTGGTGGAGACTGATGGCCACAGTTGGCATGAAACTATCCTCACAGGTGGTGTCTGCTCTCACGGTGACCCGACTTTGACATCAAACATTCAGCTGAAACCAATTTCTCATTCTATTCTCCCATTCAGCCCTGGGATCCCACTGACATCAAAGGGTATTCCCACAGCACTTCATGAAAAAGGCGGGGCTGGCCCCTCTGAGCTGACAGGACCATAGCCGTGGAGAAGATAAGACCCCTTTGAAATGTGCTTGTGACTCATGGGTGAGCAGGGGAGGCAGGAGTCAGCCACACGGTCATCTGCTCCTCGTCTTTGCTAGTCTCATTCCAGAATTTCTGCTCCAAAGGGAAGACATATAAGTATACTCATCATTCATCACAGATTTCAAATAAGAAAGGGAGAAAGACACATGCCATGTGATTACACTCATATACAGAATCTAAAGAACAATATAGACAAAACAGAAACAAACTCATAGTCACAGAGAACAGACTGGTTGTTGCTGGAAGAAGAGGGGCTGGGGGCTGGGGGGAAAGGTGATGCGGTTGAGAAGAACAGATTGGTAGTTACTAAATAATCATGGAGATGTGAAACATAGTCAATAGGATTGTAATAACTATGTATTATGCCATTTGGGTACTGGAAATATCAGGGGAAACACGTTATAAAGTATATGATTGTCTAACCACTATGCTAGACACTTGAAACTAATACAAAATAAAATTAAATGTAAACTATAATTGAAAAAATATTAAAAATGTAAAAAAAAAGGAACAAAAAATAAATAAAATAAGGAAGGACATACAACATATCTTTAATTTGGTATGTCACATATTTGTAGGCATTTCCTGTTTTTCTCTACCCTTTAATTTATTGTCCATGATTGTCCTCTTAATTAGCTAGACCCTGATGCCAAGCAGGTCAAAGACTTTATTGCCAGAGGGACCAATTTGTTTTACCTCATTTCAAGTCTTTATTACTCATGAATCCTACACAGCTTGGAAATGTCTGTCATTGTCACAGGAGGGACAGGAAGATGAATGGTTTCATATCTACCTTTCAGGATCCAAACCACTGCCTTCACATTCAATGGACATCATTGCCTTGTTGTTGTAGGGACAGCGGTGGTTGTCATATCACAGCACAGGAAGCTCTAAAATGACCGAGAGAGGCAGCAGCCAGAGTAAAGAATAGGAAAAATCTAGAAGGCCTTAGTCCATTTTTCTTTCTGTCAGTTCCTAAGTATGTGACTTTGGATAAGTCACTCTTCTTCAGTTTCGTCTATAAAGTAAGGATGATAAAAGTAATCTTTGTACTACCTTCCACACAAGATAGTTTTGAAATTTTCAATGAAAAAACATATGGAAGTGTTTTGCACAATATAATGTCTTTAAAAATTACTCAGTAGTTATTTCCATTGTCCATTTTGAGTGATAATCCTGCGTCAGTCATGGGTAGAAACCAGCGGGGCACAGTCTGAGGTAGTACATAATAATGCATCTTCACCACCAGGAAATTTAGTCATTGACTTGGGGTGGAGAGAACATGGTCTCTAGTATTACACAATCATAACTGGCACTGAATTCCAAGAGCCCACTTGCTCCCAAAGCAGGTAAACCAGACATGAAACAAAAGTGGTGGGTTCTCACCAATGATATCAGAGTTAGGGGAAAACCCTGACGTAAAGAGAAGCCATTATTATGCATAGGGGCTTGGACCTAAAAATAAGGAGCACACACTGAATTTGTGGCACAAAGATATAAAGGAAATACTGACCTGAGACAGATAGGAGTGGGTGGGTGGGATACCTCCAAGTGGGAAGATCCTTTTTCCATGAGCAAATCCTTGGCAAAGCACTTACAAGGATTCTTTTAATCCTTAGAGGAGCTCAAGTTGTCATTGCTAATTCTCATTATCAAATCACTATAGATAGTTATCACATAAGATAGAGAACTCATGAAAAATATGTGTAATGACTGGGACCCTGGGATTCTGGATAGCCTGTGTGAAGCTCCCCAAACTGGTGAGCCCACCAGCATCTCAGAACCCCCTCCATCGAGGGCTGCAGGACAGAGAGCAAGCTCAAAACACGTGGTCAGCAGACAGCACGGCTCCTTCCCAGGACCCATCTGGGAAGGAGAGGTAGGTAGGTGAGGAACCCTGAGGATTTCTGATTTTAGTTTAGAATAGTTTTATTTTTGGGGTCTTTGGTCCATGGTGCTAATTCAGTATGTCTGGAGGGGATATTCAATTTGCCATGCATTATTAAGTATCTACTTACAACCTTACAAACAATAATTTTCAAATCTTTTCCTAAGATATTTGAAAAACAAAACCACTAATCTACTTCTCTCTGGGTAGTTCCAGAGCACTTATCACCATAGTACCAAGAAGACAGACAAAAACAAATCTAATAGCAAGGGAGGAGAAAACATCCTCGGTGTCCTACAGAGAAACCAGGTGACTCTGAACAAGCACCTGCATTATCTGAGCGCCCGTTTGTCTGCCAAGTACAATACTGAGATATGGCGAGCCAAGCTGTTTGGGATGCTAAGGTCTTCTTTCTTGGATTTTAGTTGTTTAAATGCAGCTCTTCTACCTTACTGGAAACATTTGTTATCTGAATCATTTCAATCTCCTGTTGGTCAGACTGTATGAATTTTACACAGGTTGGAGAATTTACCTTCCCCAGAGCTTCCCAATTGTAGGTGCCAACATTTTGTCTATAAGAGAGAGCCCTGTTTTTCATGTCTCCCTCTCCCTATTTTTCAACTCTAGCCACGTTAGGAACAGAGACAATATACTGTTGTTAGATTTCATTTGAGGAAATATGATGTCATGAATATTTTAGTGTGTCTATGTAATCAAGATTGTATTATCTGTCCTCTTCAGCCCTCACCACAGAACATACTTTACTTACCTGACATTATCATGAACTATGGTGTTTTACAAAAATGAATTTTCTCAGTAACTATAACTTATCCATTAGAGCCCTAGAATGTGGTGTGTTTTTTTTGTTTGTTTGTTTGTTTTTCATTTTTCTGAAGCTGGAAACAGGGAGAGACAGTCAGACAGACTCCCGCATGCGCCCGACCAGGATCCACCCGGCACGCCCACCAGGGGCGACGCTCTGCCCACCAGGGGGCGATGCTCTGCCCATCCTGGGAGTCACCATGTTGCGACCAGAGCCACTCTAGCGCCTGAGGCAGAGGCCACAGAGCCATCCCCAGCGCCCGGGCCATCTTTGCTCCAATGGAGCCTTGGCTGCGGGAGGGGAAGAGAGAGACAGAGAGGAAAGCGCGGCGGAGGGGTGGAGAAGCAAATGGGTGCTTCTCCTGTGTGCCCTGGCGGGAATCGAACCCGGGTCCTCCGCACGCTAGGCCGCCGACACTCTACCGCTGAGCCAACCGGCCAGGGCTCTGCTGTTCTATTTGCAATTCATACTGAAGCTTTTAACCTCGGGCAGTTTCCTCTTGAGAAAAAACATGTAGCTCATGGCCCCTAAAAGGACAGCCATGGGGAGCCAGAGCAGCAACCAGTACTCTATCCCACCCATCAAGGGTGGTGGCTCCATACCAATCTCTGAATCCTGCCGGAAACTACGCCAGTTGTAAGACCAGGAGCCGCCATCGTGGCCATTCACATGCAGGTTCCCATTGGATTTGGGCAGACGATAAAGAAATGGCGGAGTCAGAGGATGGGGGGCCATCCTATTTATTGGTGTCTCACCAAGACAGGCAAACCACAAAAGAAGACAAGGGAAAAGCAGAAAACCAGCTCTTCCCCATGAAGGGCAAGGGATCAGGGAAGCCCCTGCAATTGTGATAGCAGGAACTGTGTGTCCAAGCTCCTGGTCTGTCCCACTTTATAGTGTAGAAAACCAAAATCCCTTAATCCAATATACAAACAAGGAAGTCTCTGATACAAAGTCACTTATCCAAGGCATAATTGGATTCCTCATGAGAGTGCACCACCCAGATCATACAATCAGTCAAGGGTGTGGGGAAAAGCTTAGTCCCAAAACCAAACCTTAGGCTACAACGACCTGGCCTGCTTATAGCCTGTCCCCCACACCCAATATAAGTCACAAGCGAGCAAACATATATATTATATTTACAAACTTATTTGACCAACACATAGCTTAGCTCTCCCCTTTTCTTCTCCAATAGTAAGGAGCTCTGTCCCCAACAAGGAAATGCTCATTTTTTCTTTAGTACCTGAAAACCTACTAGTGCAAATGTTGGTCAAATAAGTTTGTAAATATGATAAATATGTTTGTTCGCTTATAGTTTGCATTGGGTGTGGGACACAGAGGCTGTAAGCCAGCAAAGTCATTATAGCCTAAGGCTTAGTTAAGCCTTTCCCACTGTAAAACCAGTAGCCATGGCTACCATCACAGCAGCCTGGCTCATGCAGGTTCGCATTGGATTCGGACAGTCGGTAAAGAAACAACGGAGCCAAAAACTGGTGGGCCATTATCTTTAATCCTAGCTTGCACCCGGCGGGCAAGTAAAAAACACACACTGGGCTCCAAAACCCACTCACATTCAGTGCTCACAAAGCTACTGACTTATCCGAGTTTCCTAGAATCAAAGGTTTCTAGCTCACCAGACTTATTCACCTATGTTCCCCATCTCCTTCCTTCTCCCTGCACAAACTCTGCATGAACTGGCCTCCCACTCTCACTCCGCCATCTTGGCTGCCTTCCCTAGACTCCTCCACGAGGCCTACTCTGCTCTCCCCTCTGCTCTCCCCTCCAATGATAATCTCAGGAACCGAGAGAGCAAGCTCCCATTCTGCCTCCATTTTATAGTGTAGAAATCAAAACCTTTAATCCAATATACAAAATAGGGAAGTCTCTAATACAAAGTCACTTATCAGAGAAATGATGGGATTGTACCACCCCACATCAAAAAGGGTGGGAAAGGCTTAATCCCAAAACCAAGCCCCAGGATACAAGGATTCTGCCTGCCCACAGCCTGCCCCCAACACACATTAATATCACCTGGGTGACGGCCTCCACGTGGGCAGCACCATTTTTTAACAAAGTGAGCATAATATATTTTATCTGCCCAACACCCACCCTTTTAATACTAAGATCTTTTCAAAACTAAGCTTTTCCCCACACCCTTGACTGTTGCATAATGTGGGGTGGTGCACTCTTAGGAGGAATCCCATTTATGCCTCAGATAAGTGACTTTGTATCAGAGACTTCTTTATTTGTACATTGGCTTAAAGGTTTTGATTTCTACACTATAAAATGGGGGAGACCAGGGGCTCTCTCTCGAGATTCCTGCACTGCAGAGGAGAGGCAGCCAAGATGGCGGAGTGCTAAAGGAGGAGCCAATTTATGCAGAGTTGGTGCAGAGAGAAGGAGATGGGGAACAGAGGTGAATAAGGCTGGTGAGGTAGAAGCTTTGGATTCTAGGAATACCTGGATGAGTCAGTGGCTTTGGGAGCCCTGAATGGAAAGGGAAGTGTTTCCTCACTGTGTGTATTTCTCGCCCACCAGGTGTGAGCTAGGATTAAATATAATGGCCCACCAGTCCTTGGCTCCGTTGTTTCATTACAGTCTGTCCGAATCAAATGTGAACCTGCGTGGGCCAGGCGGCTGTGATGGTGGCCGTGGCTACTGGCTTTATAGCAAATTTCTGCACTTTCGTCCATTCTCTTTGTATTTTTAAGGAGACTCTAAAAAACACAAAGCAAAAAAATTTCAACACCTTCTTCTTAGTCTGTTCTGATAAGTTGAAAAGTTGGAAAAGTTTGAAGGACTATCTGAATCATGCCCCAGCTCTGTGTTAGCTTTTATATGCCCATCAATTCCACCCAGTCTAATTTGTCATCTGGCCATGAACTTCCTTCCACTGGGGCTATAAATCAGAAGCAAACTGAAGCTCTAAGGAAGGGTGTGACAGATCAGAGACAACTAGCTTGTTTTTAAAACATGGCCTAAGAGACCACAATATCTGATTATATTTGTGGTCCTTGCCTCAGACCTAAAAAAAAAAGGTGATCTTTAAAATATATCCGTGCTACAGCAAAAAAGGGCTCTCTTGTTGGAGGGTAATAGCCATTTATCCACTTAGTCAATCAACAAAGGTTTATTGAGCACCTAATGCCTATGAAGACTCTACCAGGGTTTGGGATAATAATGGGGAGCAAAACCAGCCCAAACTGGGTGCTTACAGAGTTTGCAGTCCAATGGGGTAGACAAGCATTAACAAAAAATTACACCAATAAAGAATTTTAAGATCATGACAGAAAGTGCCCTGAAGGAGACGGTCACATGTAAAGCCCGGGGCTGCTGCTATGGCCATGCACGTGCAGGTTCCCCTTGGATTCGGGCAGATGGTAAAAGAACTGTGGAGTCAGGAAATGGTGGGCCATTTGTTGGGCAGATAAAATGTATTATGCTCACTTTGTTAAAGATAACACGAGCCCAGGTGATATTAATGTGTGTTGAGAATCCTTGTAGCCTGGGGCTTGGTTTTGGGATTAAGCCTTTCCTACCCTTTTTGATGTGGGGTGGTACAATCCAATCATGCCTCAGAAAGTGACTTTGTATTAGAGACTTCCCTATTTTGTATATTGGATTAAGGGTTTGGATTTCTACACTATAAAATGGGGACAGAGCGGGAGCTTGCTCTCTTGGTTCCTGGGATGACTAGCATGAGAGCAGAGAGCAGAAAGAGGCCATGTGGCCAGGAGAAGCAGCCAAGATGGCGGAGTGCTGAGTGAGATGCCAGTTTGTGCAGTTTGACGCTGGAGAAGGAAGGAGATGGGGAACTGAGGAGAATAAGTCTGGTGAGCTAGAAACCTTTGATTCTAGGAAACTCGGATAAATCAGTAGCTTTGTGAGCACTGAATGTGATTGGTTTTGGAGCCCAGTGTGTGTTTTTACTTGCCTGCCGGGTGCAAGCTAGAATTAAAGATGAAGGCCCATCAGTTCTTGGCTCCGTTGTTTCTTTACCGACTGTCAGAATCCAATGTGAACCTGCATAGGCCAGAAGGCTGCTGTGATAGTGGTCCTGGCCGTGGCTCCTGGCTTTACACCATTCCTTTATTAAAGTCATGTAACAGCAGATGAGCAAACAGGCAGGGAACACTGCTTCCATCTTTCTCAGGGCTCTCAAGTGCCTCAGCACTCCGGACTCACTGGACTCATTCTGTGGACTCCCCTAGACTCACAGACCCCCAACAGCCTCTGCACTCCCCAGCCAAACAGTCTGGGCCAAAATCTCAGGGCTCCCAAGCCCCTCAGCACTCCCTCTCTCTCTCTGGACTCTCCAGCAAACTTGGCGGGGGTGGGGGGGACCCTTCTCCAGAAAACAAAAGCAAATAATCACCCCTCCCAAGCAGGAAGGTAATCTGCAATTTGCAATCTGCTGCCCTAAGGGCAAGCTCCCACAGCCTTCCATAGACTATACACACATGGCACTGCCCTGGGCCAATGCAAAAGATAAGCAAGCAAACCTAAGCACACTTGTTTACACAATGTCATGGAATTCTGTAAGTGGGGACCATAACTGAACCTGGGGGCCAGCCTAGAGTTTCCTGTGGAGTAGGCTTTTGTTTTAATTTTATTTTTTATTTTTATTTTTTTGTATTTTTCTGAAGTAAGAAGCAGGGAGGCAGAGAGACAGACTCCCGCATGCGCCCGACCAGGACCCACCCGGCATGCCCACTAGGGGGCGATGCTCTGCCTATCTGCGTGTGTTGCTCCTTTGCAACCAGAGCCATTCTAGTGTCTGAGGCAGAGGCCATGGACCCATCCTCAGTGCCCGGGCCAACTTTGCTCCAATGGAGCCTTGGCTGTGGGAGGGGAAGAGAGAGGTAGAGAGGAAGGAGAGGGGGAAGGGTGAAAAAGCAGATGGCACTTCTCCTGTGTGCTCTGGCCAGGAATCAAACCTGTCCACATGTCAGGCCGATGCTCTACCGCTGAGCCAACCGGCCAGGATTGGAGTAGACTTTTAAGCTGAGTTCGGAGACCAAGCAGGAGGATCAGTAACCAGGTGAAGAGGGGGAGAAGAATACATGGGTCAGAGAGCAGCGCAGAACCCAAGCCCTGAGAGGAGCTGTTTGCTTGGCCCAGTCATGTGAGTCATGAGTAAGCACACTGAGAACCCACACCGTCATGAAGTCCCCTCACTCACGACACCATGACCACTCCCCCCACCCAATTTCACCAAGTTCTGGGAGCCTTATCATGCCACCACAGCTGCTCAGACCCCCTCCCTCCTCTAAATTATGTATTATATTCTTCACGCAGTGCTAAGCACTTACTGCCTTAAACTACTGTTTAAAATGATCTTCCTTGTATTAGTCTGTTCAGGCTGCAACAACAAAAGACCATAGACTGAGGTCCTAAACAACAGAAATTTATTTCTCAGGGTTCTGGAGCATGGAAAGTCCAAGGTCAAGGTGCTGGCAAGGCAGATTTCATTCTGAGGTCCCTTTCATTGCCTTGTAGGTGGCCACTATCTCTCTGTGTGCTCAATGACCTCATCTTTGCGGCTGTAGAGAAGATTGAGAAAGGGCTCTCTGGTGTCTCTTTGTATAGGGCACACTAATTGTTGGGCGGATAAAATGTATTATGCTCACTTTGTTAAAGATGACACGGGGAGGCCATCGCCCAGGTGATATTAATGTGTGTTGGGGGCAGGCAGGATTGTTGTAGCCTGGGGCTTGGTTTTTGGATTAAGCCTTTCCCACCCTTTTTGATGTGGGGCAGTGCAATCCAATCATGCCTCAGAGAAGTGACTTCGTATTGGAGACTTCCCTATTTTGTATATTGGATTAAAGGTTGTGAAGCTACACTATAAAATGGGGGCAGAGCGGGACTTGGCTCTTGGTTCCTGAGATTATCATTAGAAGAGAGAACAGAGGTGAATAAGTCTGGTGAGCTAGAAACCTTTGATTCTAGGAAACTCGGATAAGTCAGTGGCTTTGTGAGCACTGAATGTGACTGGGTTTTGGAGCCCAGTGTGTATTTTTACTTGCCCGCCAGGTGCAAGCTAGAATTAAAGACTATGGCCCATCAGTTTTTGGCTCCGCTGTTTCTTTACCGACTGTCCGAATCCAATGCAAACCTGCATGGGCCAGGCTGCTGTGATAGTGGCCCTGGCCGTGGCTCCTGGCTTTACACTAATCCTACCATGAGGGTCTGTATGTCAAATAAGTTTGCAAATATGATGTATATGTTTGCTTGCTTATAGTTTGCATTGGGTGTGGGAGACAGGCTGTAAGTTTGCAAGGTCCTTATAGCCTAAGGCTTAGTTTTAAAACTAAGCCTTTGCCACATTTTTATTACTAAGATCTTTTCAACATCCTTCTAATACTAAGATCTCAAAATGGAGCTTTTCCCCTCGCCCTTGACTGTTGCATGATGTGGGGTGGTGCACTCTTATGAGGAATCCCATTTATGCCTCAGATGAGTGGGTTTGTATAATAGACTTTCTTATTTGTATATTGGCTCAAAGGCTTTAATATCTACACTATAAAATGAGGCAGACCGGGGGCACTTTCACTCAGATCCTGCCATCAGCATTGCAGGGAGAGGCAGCCAAGATGGCGGAGTGCTGAAGGAGAAGCCAGTTTATGCAGAGTTGGTGCAGAGAGAAGGAGGTGGGGAACAGAGGTGAATAACGCTGATGGCGTCTTTGATTCTAGGAATACTCAGATGAGTCAGTGGCTTTGAGAGCCCTGAATGAAAAGGAAAGTGTTTTCCCACTGTGTGTATTTACTCGCAAGCTGGATGCAACGTAGGATTAAAGGTAATGGCCCACCAGTCCTTGGCTCTGTTGTTTCATTACCATCTGTCCAAATCAAATGTGAACCTGCATGGGCCAGGTGGCTCTAATGGTGGCCATGGCTACTGGCTTTACAGGGTCATACCTTCATGACCTCATCCAAACCCAATGAACTCCCTAAGGTCCCATCTCAAAACTTATCACATTAAGGCAGTGGTTCTCAAAGTGTGCACCAGGGCACACTGGTGTACCCTAAAAGATTTCCAGGTGTGTCCTATGGTATTCCAGAGAAATATGTGCCTGTTGGGGACCAATAAACCAACAGAGTTTTTGGAGTTTAGATTTTTGGGGGACAGAGGTGTGGGAATTGGCCATAAGCTGACAGTCTGCCCAACCCCCCACCTCACTTGTTTGATTAGGTTGCAAAAGGCTGTTAAGTTGTGGTGCTGGATTGTTTACACTACCCCCATGTTCCCTGGAAAGACTGGAGGCAAGTTTCTTCTATCCTTTGTTTGGTGTAAAGTTAAGATGATATGTATGGTGGGGGTTTTCTGCACTCAACACAATTAAGAGTAAAAAGAGAGAGGAATTCTTCAATGTATTGATGAGGAAATGAGAGTTTGCTTTTCAAATATATGCCCAAACACTGAAGAAATTGCTAGGACAAATCAGGCTCATGTTTCTCATAGATACAAGAATGATAAAACTTAACACATTTGCACCAGAACCTGCCAAATTTACTAAATCTTACTAAGCATATATCTATACATATAAAAAGATAACTGTTTTGTCATTTTTTAATTTTTAACCCTTCTTTTTTATGAATTCTAAAAAGCATGACTCAAAAAATGTAACATAATGTTTTTTAATGTCAGAATAAATTTAATTTTGTTGTATTTATTTCATTTAATTACCATAAAAGTATGCTTGGATTTTATATTTTCTTCTTTAATATTTAACTTAATTATTATAACATATTTCTCAGAAATTTGTATATAGTGCACCTACAATTATTTGTAGGATTTTAAATGCACCCTGTTGGTCAAATAAGTTTGTAAATATGATATATATATTTGCTTGCTTATAGTTTGTATTGGGTGTGGGGGACAGGCTATAAGCAGGCCAGGTTGTTATAGCCTAAGGTTTAGTTTTAAAACTAAGCTTTTCCCCACACCCTTGACTTTTACATGATGTAGGATGGTGCACTCTCATGAGGAATCCCATTTATGCCTCAGATAAGTGACTTTGTATCAGAGACTTCCTTGTTTGTATATTGGATTAAAGGTTTTGATTTCTACACTATAAAGTGGGGCAGACCGGGAGCTTGCTATCTCTTGGTTCCTGAGATTAGCATTAGAGAGGAGAGCAGAGAGAGGATAGCAGAGAAAGGCCACGTGGAGGAGAGGAGAAGCAGCCAAGATGGTAAAGTGCTGAAGGAGAAGCCAGTTAGTACAGAGTTTGTGCAGAGAGAAGGATATGAGGAACAGAGGTGAATAAGGCTGGTGAGGTAGACACCTTTGATCCTAGGAAACTCGGATAAGTCCGTGGCTTTGGGAGCCCTGAATGGAAAGGGAAGTGTTTTCCCATTGAGTATATTTCTTGCCCGCCGGGTGCAAGCTAAGATAAAGATGATGGTCCACCAGTTCTTGGCTCTGTTGTTTCATTACCGTCTGTCCGAATTCTATGCTAATCTGCATAGGCCAGGTGGCTGTGATGGTGGCCGTGGCTACTGGCTTTACACACTTCGACTTCAAAAAGTTTGAGAACCATCGCATTAGGGGGTAGAGACGTCAACATATGAGTTTGGGTAGGGGGGATATAAGCATTCTGTCTATAACATTTCTCTATGCACATATACTTTGCCTCTATTATAACTGGGCTGTCAGCAAGATTGTGCCATGGATTTGTCCTAAATATCCCAACTCCCCAAAGCACTTTGTACATATCCAATGCCCCTAGCAATTAAATTAATTGATTGCCAATGAATTTTTCTGTACTTCTGCAGCTAATCAAATGCACAGAGTCAGTTAAATACATCAGGTCTTATTTAAGCAACTCATGTGAGGGCCACAGTACATATCAAATGGTTAAATATTTGACTAGAAATACAAACCTTTCATCTTTGGTTTCATGTGTGTTCGTGTATGTGTGTGTATGTATGTGCCTATGTGTGTTGGGAGGTATATTTTTCCCTACCTGGTTTTTTTTTTTAAGCTGCTTGTTACTGGTGTGTTCTATTCCTTGCTGAAATATTTATTTGCATGCCTAGCTAGGGTTGGAATAATCATATAAAAACAACTGCTATATTAATACATGCTGAAGACAACACGATTTCAATTTTGTAATCTGTGTATATGTGAGAGTCAGTGGGGGAGAATAATTGAAAATGGGACTCAAACCAAATTGCCTGAATTTGAATCTGAGCTCCACCATTTATTAGGTATGTGACTCTTGACAAATTCTTTAACTTCTCTCATTTATATGATGGGCATAATAATAGTACTTATATAAGAATGTTATGAGAATTGCTGAGCTAATATTTATAAAGCATGCAAAGCAGCACAGGACACATTGAAATCTTCACACATGCTTTCCTACATAATACGAAATATAGTAATTTGAAATAAGACAAAACAAAATACAAATGTGTTATATAAAAGACCATGAATAGATATGCAAATATATTGATAGAGGTGATCTCTGATGATAAGGTTATTTAGTTAATGATTCCTTTGGTGAGGGAGGGGTCTGTATTTCTAAATTTTCTATAATATACATATATTTTTGATGCAAAAAAAAAATAAAAATATATTAATGAATATACAATGTATGTGCACAGGTACAGCCATTTACATATATAATTGTTTAACTGCTTATGTCTGTTTCCTTTTCTGAAAAACTGGAATAATAATGATCTTACAAGGCTGTTGTCAGGAATCACGAGGTAATCCATGCAAAGGGCTGTTTACCTCTCTGCATAAACTCTCATCGGCCTCCGCCTTCACCTGTAGACTGCAGCAAGGGGCTCTCTGGACCTCTGGTTTCAGGACGGGTTTGGTCAAGCAGAGCACTAAGGAAAGGAGAATGAGATCATGGGAGTACACTTCCTGAGTCCCTCCCTTCTAGGTCACCCTGCAGGGTGGCCGCATCCCCTCTGGCTAAGGTCAGGCTCCTTCAGGGCAGCCTCTTGGAGAACTGACTCTAACAGGTCTGGATAACAGCCCCTCCCACCTCTCCCCATAGGGTAGCAAGGGCCAGAGGCGCTGTCCTATTCCCCGTGTGCCCCCTACACTCTGCACACAGCTTCGCAAATGTCCTTTCATTAGACCTTCTGTGATTTATTCCAAAGGAGTTTGCCATCGATTTCCTACCGGGACTGAGTGGTGGAGGGTAGGCATCACTGACTCAGGGTGACTGCTCAGTAATTGCAAAGTGCGTATTATTTTACAGGTGAGAAAACAGTGCAAAGGCTAAATTGTGGGGCTGAAGCCTAATGACCCACCAGGAGCAAGTTCCTTGTTCTTCCAGAGGCCTAGTTTCAGGGAAGGGAGTGTTGAGCAGACTGCCCGCTGTGTGCTGGGCAGGGGCTACCTTGTCCAAGGACCAGCCTACGTGGTGCGCAGTCTATAGCTGTGGGAAAGAAGTGCTAGGAGGTTAATTAGCCAGGTTAATTAGGACTACTAAGTAGTGTCTGGCTCCAAAATTTATCCCTTTAATACATATTCAAGCTGCTCCTGTGAGCCCAGCTCCCACAAAGCCAGCAGTGGACTCAGCCACTGTGGGAAGTGGGGAGGGGGTTGGTAGTAACTCCCAAGTGTACTAGGGAAACCTGAGCCCCATCAGGAGCAAGTGGCAAGCCCCCACACCCATGAAAAGAGCGTTTTGATGGGGGGGCTTTTATGACATCAAATTCCCTGGTTGGCCTGACCAGGCGGTGGCGCAGTGGATAGAGCATCGGACTGGGATGCAGTAGGACCCAGGTTGAGACCCCGAGGTCGCCAGCTTGAGCGCCGGCTCATCTGGTTTGAGCAAAAGCTCACCAGCTTGAACCTAAGGTTGCTGGCTCCAGCAAGGGGTTACTCAGTCTGCTGAAGGCCCGTGGTCAAGGCACATATGAGAAAGCAATCAATGAACAACTAAGGTGTTGCAACACGCAATGAAAAACTAATGATTGATGCTTCTCATTTCTTTCCGTTCCTGTCTGTCTGTCCCTGTCTGTCTCTCTCTCTGACTAACTCTCTGTCTCTGTAAAAATAAATAAATAAATAAATAAATAAACTCAACCATCTTAACCTTTAAAAAAAAAATTCCCTGGTTGGTATAGGCTGGCATCTCCATCCTGCAGAGTGGCAGAGACAGAGAGGTGACAGTCTGTCGCCCTCTCAGCCTGGCTGGGCTCACCCTCACAGCCTACAGCACATTTTCTGCTAGTAGATTATCAGCTCTTCCGGGCAGGGCTGAGCTCTCTGTCTGACCTAATCCCATTTATTGCCAATCTGCTTGTAGAACCAGGATGTCGCCAATACAGAAACCATGCTTATTGTTAATATAACTTATCAACAGTGTGCAGGATAGCCTTCCCCTCCCTCATGTATTGCATGTGCTATGGTTTCAGGAACTAGGCTGTGTCCGGACAAAGAGGTAGGTGCTGTGGCCATCAGTGAGCAGGGGGTATAGTGATCAGGAGCACTAACTCTGAAGCCAGCTGCCCAAGTTCACACCTGATGCTGCCACGTTACTACCTGTGCCGCAGTCTCCTCATCTGCAGCATGAGTACAACCGTGACATCTCCCGCACAGAGTGGTTGTAAGGATTGAAAGGGTGAATATACACAAGGTGTTTAAAACAGTGCACAACACATATGTGACTCCAGGAGTATTAACAACAGCCAGAAACCATGACAGGGCAGAGAGGGTGGTCTCAGGAAGTGCAGGCACGAGGGGGTTAAAGTAACTGATGTTCTTGCAGGCTTCAACATCATAGATTAGCAGGACCTCAGGTGGGAAAATGCCTTCCAAATAGAAATTTATGATAAATAATAAGGACCAGGCCTCCAAGAGATTGCAGCAAGGCCCTGGGCCAAGCCTTGTCTCTCCACGCGTGTCTGGGGCTGGCTGAGGCCAGGGGATGCATGCGGCCCAGGCAGGGTGGGGGGCTGAACACCCATCTGCTCAGACTGGACAGGTGCAGGAGGCAGCGGGCTTCTGGCCACTCCTGCACTGTGACCCTCTGCTCTCTCCTTCCTCTCTGATATGCATTATGCCATTGTCTCAGGGTGAAGGGTGTTCTCAGAGCCACAGCCCTGCCGCAGCTCTGTGATGGCCATTCTCTCAGCAACGGCCTCCTCCCTGCACCCCCCCCCCCAAATCCTAATGACACTGAAGAAAGCCGCCACCCAGCTTCCCTGAAAGAGCTGCTCATTTCATGCCTCTTTGCTCCTCCTGTAAACATCCTTTCCACCCACAGACCCAGACCTGATACATAAAGCCCCCCCCTGAGTGGGAGCTGCCCTTCCTCTGGGGAAACGCCTATGCTACCACGCGCTGTGAGCACGCCTGAGAGCCCTGGTGGAAGGTCGCTCTCCAGTCCGCCAAGTCCTTCCCATCATGCCCCAGAGAGACTCTCTTAGAAGGAAATGGATTCCCATTTTGTGAACCTTGAAAGCCAGTAAGGGAATTTGATTTTCTAAATTACGTGCCTCTCTCTGGGCTTTGTGAAAGCCATTTCTTTTCTGCATTACACCTAATTTTGAGCAGGTGGCCCTTTTAATTCAGTGCCTTCTCACACTAATCCCAAATTAGCTCATTAGAGACCATGATGCCCTTCTTAGATGTGACCAGCACAAACATCTGCCTCAATAATGCTGAATGTCTAAATATAGATTTATTCATTTATTTATTTTTGGCCAATAGGTACGTGAAAAGGTGCTCAACATCACCAATCATCAGAGAAATGCAAATAAAACCCACCATGAGTCACCTCCCCACGCCTGCTAGAACGACCACCCTTGAGAAGGTACATGTTGTCAGCAAGGTTGTACAGAAGATATGACGACTTTACTGTTCTAACCACAAAAAAGGAAAGTATCATCATGTAATGTGGTAGAGGTGCAAATTGTTGCTACTATAGCAGTAGAAATGGATGTGTGGGGTTTTTTTCTTCCCTTGGAAAAAAAAAATGCCATGTCTGTGCTGAGTGCGACACCCTTACTCCCCATTTCCCCTTTCAGCCGGTAGATGAGTCACAAGGTGGCATGCCATGCATTTCCACATGGCATTTCAAGACTACCTGAAAGATATATTACTTCAATTAGGTGTGTGAAGCCATCTGCCACGGAAAATTCGAAGTGCCCTCTCTGCTCCCTGACAGAACAGAGTTGATTTATCAGAAGGTGGCAGGAGAGCTGCTGGCAAAGGCTCAGAGCTCCGTGGAGGGATGAGTAGCCATCACACAAGACACAAAAACAGAACCCTCACCCATGATAAGGAGGGAAAGGCTGCCGAACGCGACCTGCGGTGGGGGGGGGGGGGGAGCAGACACCCTCGTTCAATTAGCTCCGTGTACCACAGATTGCAGATCCCAGGCTGGCTTCCCGTGAATGAGTCTTGACATAATCCCTGGAACTTGGAGACTTGATTGGTTATTCTGCAGCTGCTCTGCTATGCCACCTGCGTCTTTTGGGCGCAGGTAATATGCGATTCCTAAAAGCCTCCTCATTAAAGATCAACATCAGGCTACCATCCCTCATATGTTTGGGCTGGAGGGGAGCAGGAATACAGCACACCAGTAATTGCTCTGGATTTCTTTCCTCCCTGCAGGATTACCAAGAAGTGGGGGAGTAAACACCGACTGCTCTATGTTAGAGAATGAGCAATGAGGATGGTCCCAAAAGGAGAATGGAGGCCTTCTGTCTTTCTCATACTAAGAATGCTCTGGCTCACACTTCATCACCACCAAGTCTCATAGCCATCAGGGAGTGGGTCTGACCCAGGCTTGTGGCTCATTCTCCTGCGAGCATGGGACCCTGATGAGGTTTCCAGGTGGATCCTGGTCAAGACACATCTGGGAATCTGTCTTTTTATCTCCCCTCCTCTCACTAGGAAAAAGAAGGAAAAATAAAATCAGAGTAACATGAACACCTAGGTTAGCCCTCCAGTTAAAAGAAAAAGGTCAGAGAAGATAGGTTAGATGGCTGGAGAAGGAAACAGTTTCCATTATTGTATCCTGGCAATGACAAGAGGGCCTGTGGGCAGTTGGTACTATATCACATCATCTCTTCTTCATTTTCCTCTTTCTTTTTAGCATTAGCTCATAGAACTACCTCCTTTTTTTTTTCTCTCAAGCCAACTGCCTTTTCAGTTCACTGTCTTGTTAGCAGCAAGTCCAGCTCGGCCCCCACACTTACAACGTCAGCCCTCTCCCGACTGGGGATCCATGACAAGTGTGTCCTTACCTTGGGAAAGTAGGGACAGTGGGAGTAAAAAATTAGAAATGGCTTTCTAGTGCAGCACTTAGGGGAAAATGAGCAACTGGGGTCTCACGCTCTTAGGACTAATTTACTCCGAAATATTTTCATGTTCAGTGGCTTATAGGAAAATTGAGGCTCATCATACTAGCCAGCCTCCCTAAGGTGATATGAATAGCTCATAACAAAACAATTCTGACTCAGCCAATGTTCAGCAGATAGTCATAAAGAATAGGCGATAGGCACGGTATAAACCTGAAACCAAACAGATTTAGGAATTAAAGCATTCAGAAGTTGTCAGCAGCTCCCCATGTATCAATGTGGAGTCCTGCCAAATAGTGTTGTCCGTCCGTGCCTGTCGTCTTTCTGCAGTCACTGTGCGCCAATTATCTGCACATTTTTCCTCGTTATCTCTAATTATAATAATGGGAAGCCTTTTCATAGAGACTGAAGTTACTTCCTGAGACGAAGGAGGAGCATTCGCTCAAGTCTCTAGGGTATCATTAAGGGCATGGCGTCAATAGTATCTAAATAACACCTAACTATCTGGGAAAAATTAATCTACCTCTCTTAGTGTTTGGCACAAAATCATGAGTTCCATGCAAGTAACAACATAATAACCTTGTCACACAAAATAATTATATAATTTGTGATCCTAATCTGTACGTTGAGTTACAATAAACTATAATCCTGGTGGTATTTGTGGACCTCTCCTTGAAAGCGGCTAAGATTTTTTTTTTTTAAGTGTGAGGAGGGGAGATAGAGAGACAGACTCCTGCATGTGCCCCAACTGGGATCCACACAGCAAGCCCCATCTGGGGTCGATGCTTGGACAACCCAGCTATTCTCAGCACCCGGAGCCAACGATCAGGCCAGCTAAGCCACTGGCTGCAGGAGGGGAAGAGGGAGAAAAGGGGGAGAGAAAGGGGATGAGAAGCAGATGGTTACTTCTCCTGTGTGCCCTGACCGGGAATCAAACCCAGGATGTTTATATGATGGGCCGATGTTCTATCTACTGAACCAGCCAGTCAGGGCTGATAAAGCAGCTAAGATTTTAATTTTTCCTAAAGAATTTTTGCAGCACAGTTATATTCAAGCTTTGGTTTTTGTACTTACATCCACAGTTCTTACTAAATAATAAAATCTTGGGCCTTATGACTCAGACTCTGATAACTCCAGTAAATACATTTTTAAAGAACTCTAAGAGCTCCCCAAAGCCTGCCAGAAGAGGTAAATTCTTTAGGCTCTGGAGACTGTTTAGAGATTATAGAAAGATATATTATGGGTCTAGGAACAGCTTCTCCTAAGTGAGAAGTTACTAAACAAAGACTCAGAACAACATCCCTGTTCTTTCAACAGGATCACTTGTCTTTTCTAACCAGCCCAACGTCTTTCTTGGTGCTGAGGGAGTTCCGACATCAATGTAAACCCAGCTTGTGTCCTGGGACATACGTATTCAAAGTGTTTTCATCATTGCGCAATTCTTTAAACATAGCAGATGCTTTCTCAGTTTGTCTAGAAACCCCCTTTAGAAAGTATGCATTTGCTCATTACAGTGATTTTCTCTCAGACCCTGACATTGGGCCATATACATACCATCACTACAGCGTGTGAATATTGATCAGTGAGCCAGCCACTCCTCTCCTAAAAGTTAACTTGTCTTCACCTTCTCCCAAGCCTGATGCTTATAGGCCAGCTGATAAAATACACATACCAGAATGGGAATTTTCAGCGTTTCCATTCAGTTTCTGGCCACACTATTAATACAAAGGATTATGTTTCCATTGTTGAATAAACACAAGGCTATT
>NW_027095786.1:50012-53322 GCF_036850995.1 Saccopteryx leptura | reverse complement strand
GGAGGCTCCCTGCCCTCAGTAAATGTCTCCACAGAGGGGCCACCCCTCCCTCCATGGAAAGAGAGCCACTCTACTGAAAGGAGGGCCCCCTCACTCGGAAGGTCACCAAATCAAAGGAGGGAGACCCTCTGCAGGGAGTTATCCCCTCTCCAGGGAGGAAGCTCCTGTCTAAGGCGAGGCTACAGTTCCTTTCCAGGGACTGATCCCGCCACAGGGAGGTGTCCTGCCCTGGACTTCCACTCCCAGCTCCGTCCTCGCCCCACGCTGTCCCCGCCCCTCGCTATCTACCCTGCCCCGCAGTGCCCCACCTGCCTCTTCATCGCATCGCCGTCCACCTTGTCCCGCGCAGTTCCGTGCCAGGGGCCCTACTTCTCGCTGTCCACGCCCCTTGCAGCCCACGCCCCACGCCGTTCTGCCTTGCCAGCACCACGCCACGCCCGCATCCTGCCCCACACCGTTGTGCCTCAGGCCTTCCACTACCTCGCTGCCCCACCCACCCCTCGTTGTCCCCCCCCCCCCATGACGCAACGCCGGCCCCTGCCAGCCCGCACCGCTGCCCGCACCGTGTGGTCTCCCCCGCTCCGTGTACAGCCAAAGCCCTGCCCCACGCACTGCGCCTAGCCAAGAGCCCCGCCCCGCACCGTCCATGCCCCTCGCAGTCCACCCCCTGCGTCGTTTCCGCCCCATGCCATGCCTAAAACAGAAGCGTGCAAAGAAATTCAAAGTAAAGAAATGAGAACAGACACATCCGTGATGCGGAACTACCTTGACAGTTTCTGGCTTCATGCACTCAGATAGCAGCAGAGGAGATAACTTTCTGGCGACTCTTACCTAGCTGTTATTCTCAAGATGCACACGAGGTGGCAGCAGAGAAGCGCGCTTGGAACACATTTACCAGAGACCATACAGTGTGTTCTGTGAAGCAAGTTGCAACAAACTGCAAACCTTTGAAATGATAGAAAGCATGTTTCTGGTCATTACACTTAATCTATAAATCAGTAATAGAAACTAACTAGAAAACCCTTACTTTTTTAAGTTAAGAAATTCACTCCTAAATAACCCCCCCTCAAAATCACAATTCAAGTTACAAAATACTTTAAAATTAATGAAAACAAAAGCTACATAAGAAAACCTATGGCAAAATGTAGTGATAAATACATTTTAGGGGGAAAAACCTTAAAATACACAGCCTTTCCACCCATACTAGGAACCAGGATAGTAAATTAAATCCAGAGAAAGTAAAAGAGACAAATGTTCACAGAGACATCTAAAGAGTGTATACTGTATTTTCCCATGTATAAGACATCCATTTTGAAAAACTTGGGGTCTACAAACTGGATGCGTCTTATACAGTGGTTGTAGGTTTTAACTTGCATTTCCCGCTTATTCACATTTATTATCTTTTTCTCAAACTTTGGGCCCCCAAATTAAGGTGCATCTTATACAGGGAGGCATTTTTTTTTTTTTTTTTTTTTTTTTGTATTTTTCTGAAGCTGGAAACGGGGAGAGACAGTCAGACAGACTCCCGCATGCGCCCGACCGGGATCCACCCGGCACGCCCACCAGGGGCGACGCTCTGCCCCTCCAGGGCGTCGCTCTGCCACGACCAGAGCCACTCTAGCGCTGGGGCAGAGGCCAAGGAGCCATCCCCAGCGCCTGGGCCATCTTTGCTCCAATGGAGCCTTGGCTGCGGGAGGGGAAGAGAGAGACAGAGAGGAAGGGGGGGTGGGGGTGGAGAAGCAAATGGGTGCTTTCCTATGTGCCCTGGCCAGGAAGGGAGGCATCTTATACATGGGGAAATACGGTACTTTACAACCTTACCAGTTTTTTTCCTCTTGGGGTGAGATTTTGAAAAACATAATTCATTCCTCTATACAATTTAAGCTTCAACAACAAAAAAAGCCATTATCATTTTTTTCTATTTTTTAAATTTTAATTATTAATGTTAGAGAAAGGAAGGGGGGGAGACAGACAGATACTCAGAAACATCAATCTGTTTCTGTATGTGCCCTGATCCAGGATCAATCCTATGACATTAGTGTATGGGTGTGATGCTCTAACTACTGAGCTTTCTGGTGAGAGCAAGCCATTGTCTTTTGGGGTGGGGGTGTAATAGAGAAAAGATGAGGTAATTAAAAATAACCTATCTGCTGTGGTGACAACACCAGAAGACTTTTCTTTGCTCTTGACAGTCAGGGGCATAAACACTATTTCTAATTGTTTAGCACAAAGTGTCCCCTTTCCTAACATGCACTTTTTCTTGTGCTGTGGCAGCAGTCCAGACTGAGAGACCTGCTAAGCTCTGGGCATCCAGAATTTATCTGAGCCTGGGTCACCACTCACAAGCTAGGTTCTTTTGGTCACAGAACACCTCCCAGGGTATTTGTTTCATCACTTGTAAATTTTCTCAGTTTTATAGCTGAGAACACACATTACTAAAGGACTGAAACTTAGGCCTCAGCTCTGCCTTCCAAGAAGCTGAGATATTGGACCTCGGCTCGATCAATCAAAACTGGGACCAAATGCATTGCACTGCCAAATCCAGTGCTTGTCACAACTTATAATTATTTTATTTATATATAAATATTTTTCATTTTGTCTACCCCATGACAGCATAGTAGTATTCATAAAGACAGAAAGTGAGTCTGTCTCATTCACTATAGGCAACCATGTGTTGAACACAGTACTCGACACATAATAGAAGTACTGTAAGGTATTTTCCACCAAGGAAGAAAGAGGAACATAGCCACCAAGTGTGGACAAGCAAAAGCTTTATTTAGAGCAAATCCTGGGCAAGGTTCACTGGTCCAGGAGACAGGGGCCAGAGTAGTCAGGCAGCTTCCCATGGGGGGAGGGTGGTAATTTATAGCATTGGTATGGTGGAGGCGGGTTGATATGACGTGGTGAAATTTCATTGGCTGACAGTCGTTCTTTTTCAAAGTGCTCCTGGGCCCTTTCTTTTGGTGCACATGGGTGTGGGTGGTTCCAGCCAAAGTCCCCGAACTTGGTTCCTCCTGTGACCTTCCCCCATTGCCAACTGACCTCACATTCTGACCTTTTATGTTAGATAGGGGCACCGCTATTCATCTGGCTACTTCCCGCTGGTTAGGGCTGTCGTGGGGAAGGGAGGTCAGAAGGTGGTGGTTCTGAGAGGAGTCGCGTATATATGGGTGTAGCAGCATCTGGTGGACCGTGACTCAGGAAACCTCGCTGATGTGGCCCGGTAAGGATCTAGGAAAAAGAGGAGCAACCATGAGTAATGTGCTGATAACTAGAAGAGGACCTAGGACAGGGGCAGCCCAGGTGAGGA
>NW_027095786.1:29258-49914 GCF_036850995.1 Saccopteryx leptura | reverse complement strand
CAGGGGTGTTGGGGAATAGAAGTGTAGGAGCATTTGATTGTAGGTAATCCTTGAGATTTCTCTCATCCCGGCCTGTAGGAACTTCATAAAGAAGGGGGAAAGTGTTTGGAGATTAGGAATGCAGAGATAAGGAGGGTTGTATAGCGGGGGTGAAAGTTTTTCCATGGTAAAATTAGAGATTTTTTTCCTGGCAGCCCTGGAGAGAGCAGTTAGTTTGCATTAAAAGAAATGATTCATGTCCATTTGTAGGCTCTTCTTCAGCCAAGAATATCCAGCAATCTTGTCCCCTTACTATGTGAAGGGTAAAAAGACTGAGAAGCATTAAGAGGTGAATGCTATTCATTCTCCTAGTTCTTCAGGGATACAGGAGAGGTTTAGCGTTAGGGGACCTGTAGGGGTTGAAAGATAGGATTTAGGAGGTTTGCTGATATAGGGTTTCAGATTTTTCTGTTTCGCGAGGGCAGGTTTCAGGGTTGATGTGTAGGGTTAGGTAGATTTTTCCAACTTTCTGATTGGCAAAGTTCTGCATGCAGTTTTGTGAGAAACTAGTGAACAAACATGAGAGGCAGGGTCCAAAAGTTAGAAAAATAAATAGGAGAGTGAGTGGACTAATGAAAGGCAATAGTCAAGACACCCAGTTTGTGTGAAACCACTGATTCCATGTTAATGACTTTACTGGGCTTCAGAGAGAGAGAGAGAGAAAGTAGAAATAAGACAGGGAAGTGGCCATTCCCCCTGCCCCTAGACCAGGGGTCTCAAACTCGCGGCCCACGGGCCCCACAAAATTGGTGGGCGGGCCGCATGCGGCCCGCGGGCCCGAGTTTGAGACCACTGCCCTAGACCTACTTCTGTAGAGATTCCTAATAAGAAGAGGGATTACTTGTACAGCTCGTTTGGTCCTTAGATTGAAGGGTAGAGTACTAGGAATTTAAAGAGTCTCATGGGGTGGAATTAGGTTGATATTTGGGGTGAGATAGATTAGGGTACAGGTTTATGTCCAATTAGTAGGGAGACACATATAAGTGTTGGTCCCATTAGAGTAGAAAGCCCCTGATTGGGTGAGGCAGGCTGAGAGGTGAATAGAGAATGGAAGGACAAAGGGATGGTTTTGTTTCTCTGTTTCTAAGCTTCAGGTGGTCAGGGCAGAGGAAAGAGTTATCCCACTAAGTGGGGAGAGTAAAGGATTGTTAGCTAGGGTGACAGATTAAACATTTTTCAAAAACCAGTTTTCTGACTGTTCAAATTCTTTTTTCTTGGTAGAAATCTACAACCTGCACATACCTTCTAAAACTTACATAAACCTTCAACTATCATAAACTTTCTTATCCAGAAATAACTGGTCTTTATAACAACTTGCTTTTTCCTTTTTTTTCAAAAAGTATTTCCATATGTTATACCTTCTATTATCAAAACCATACAATTTCTTTCTAGTCAGAACTCTTGATTTAAAAATCTTTAACCTTTAGTGACAAGTAAGTTGACTTTCTTTTTATCCTAGTTTCCCTTTTCCCAAAGCCTGATTAAAAGAGTACTTAGTTTTTTCATATATGAGCCATACGTAGACCAACCAGCTAAAGGTTTGTGGTTGGAGTAAGGCATGCCATTTTTTTTATTTTAGCAGCAGTGGGAGTTGTCAGGATCACCGTGTGTGGACGTGTCTGTTTGAAACTCAGTCCTTGGGTGATGTGATTCTGGAAGTGCCTCTTGAAAAGTCTTCGATCAGTTTACTGAGTAACCTATAAATCCTGCAAGTACTTAGGGAAAGGGTGGTTACATTTTTACACTTTGAAGTTAGAGTTTAAGTCCTAGTGACCACTGCTTCTAGCTGGAATTAGCAGCAGGTCCCAGCCTATAATAGGCATGGGGAATTAAGATAAGAGAAATAATGGAGATACTATACATTAAATAAAGTAACAAAATCAGACTGTCAATAACCACAGTAGAGATCTTTGAGAAATAATTGAAACTTCAATATTCAAGTGAGGCATAGTAGATGGCCCTTATGTTTACAGGAAATGAGATTAGCTTATCTGCTATTTGGAAGAAATACCTCAGGCTCGTGAACGATGTCCTTGGGTCTTCAGTGGCAATTCCGAGCATGCTGGGCAAGGTCAGGTCACAGGTAACTGGAGCAGAGCTAGAAGAAACTGAACCCTCCACCATGGAGCAAGGGGGCAGCTTACCATCTTGTGCTTCTCTTTCCACAGCAGAGGTGTGTCCCTTGATGGGTCCGGGAAACCTGGCAGGCTTCAGTTCAATGACCTTTCTTTCCACTCTGGAGAGGGGCCCTGATGGAATCCTATGAAGCCCTTTAGGGCATTGGAGCCTTTAAGAGCATATGCCAAAAGCTGGTATTTCCTGACCTCTTTTGGGCCTTATTTGCCTTTTCTGTTACTTCCTTGGCCATTATAGACCTTAAAAGCCATGCTCAGAAGATCTCACTGAGGGGTTTGCCTAAGAGAGAAAAATTGGGAATCCAGTGTCTAAAGAAGCCTATTAGACTGAGGAAAGAAAAGACTTTATTTGTGGTGGTAGGTGATTGGAGACTGTGGAGGGTCAGAGTTAGGTCTAGGATGAGACCTCAGGTGGTGGGTGTTAAAGCGATGTCCAGATAGACTATGGACTAACTAAGAGTGAAGTTGAGTCTTAGCAGAGAAGACACGATGTCCCTTCACATTGAGGAAGTTAAGGGTGGCAGTGTATCTCCTTGAGGCAGGCAGGGAGGGGCTGCAGAGGAGTAGGTTATCTACATATTGTAAGAGAGTACCAGTTTTAAGATTGCACGCTGCTAAATCCTGAGCTAGTGCCTGCCCAAACAGGTATGGGCTGTTTTTGATCCCCTGGGATAAAATAGTCCATGTAAATTGCTGGGCTGCATTAGTGTCTGAGTCATTTTAAATAAAGGTAAACACAAACAGAAAGTAAGAGTCAGGGTGTAGAGGAATGGTAAAGAAGTCATCCTTGAGGTCTAGGACCCTGAAGTGAGTGATGTTTGAGAAAATGTGTGACAGTAACTTGTAGAGATTAAGGACTAATGGATGGAGGGGAATTATCACCTCATTGATTAGGTGTAAGGCTTGTATGAGGCAATAAGCCCCTGAAGGTTTTTGAACAGGAAGGATGGGGGTATTGCAGGGAGTGTCTATGGGGATGAGTAAACCTTGGTTTAAGAGGCGGGTAATTATTCGTTTAAGGCCTTAGAAACAGACACAGTTAAGGAAGAGAGGAAGGAGATGGATGGACAGTGTAAACAGCTTAGATAAAAAGAAGGAAGGTCAGAATCTGCAAGAGGAGGAGGAGGAGGATTGGTGGTGTGCCACGTGGTCAGAGGAGTCAAAAAGATTGAGAGCTCTGAGGAGAGGAGAGAGAACGAGGGGTAGTTAAAGGCTAAGAGGGTGAAAGTTAAAGTTAAAAAGTATATGATCTCTAAGACCCCAACAGATAGTGGTGCTCAGAGGAGCTGAGTTGCCTGCTTGTGTCTTGTACCAAGTGCACAGCTTTGCTTAATAAAATACTTGCTTTGCCTGAACACTGTACCCTGTCTCTCACCTGAATTCTCTCTCACCTGAGCAAATCTGCTCTGAGTGCCACGGGAGAGCTTGTTTGGCTGGTGTCCTGCTTTCCTTTGCTGGTATTGCTGTTTCCAGGTGAAATATTCACTTTTGATTTGGGGAGTAACTCATTCCAGAAGTTAGGGTGGCTAGCTCTCAAAATGTTTCTCCCTGTGCCTCCTAGATTACACTCTCCTCCTGCTACTCTGGTCCTCTCCTCTCTCCCTGTCTCCCAGAGCCCCAGGTGAGTGGTTGTGAGAAAGGTTTTTTGTGTTGTCCCTTTAAGAAGAATCCTGGGTCTGAGAAATCAGTCCCTTTCTCACAAACAGTATCTTGTCTTGTTTCCAGCTAAATACTGTCCATACGCCTCTTCTAGGCTCTGGGACTGCAGGTTGAGGCTTTGTTCCTGGGACTCAGGACCATCTCCTCTCTGCTAAACTCACTTCCCACCATGCAAGTCTCTCCCGGCTGCCATTTGCTCTGCTCCAGGGAGCTGGGCAGCCCTCTCCACGTTTCCTCTTTTCCTACCAGTCTCTGTGTGGCTTATTCAGTGTTCTTTGGTTGAAGAGTCCTCTTAGTTTACTCCAAAGTTGGTTTTTCCAGATGATGGTTCTTAAAATTAGTTTGTAATCCACTTTGGTTCTGGGAGGTGGAAGTTGGTACGTCTGCCTACACCATCGCCATCTTGTCTTCCCTGAAAAAAACATTTTAAATTACATTAAAACATTCTTTGAACTACCATGAGCAAAAATAGATTCACAAAACTGACCATAACGATCTACTGAGCCTGAACATGTTGGACTTTGTTGCAATAATTAACAGATTTGCAGAACCCTTGAAAACAAAACCTATTTATTACTGCAGAGTAGTACATGGGTCCTATTCCTCTTGTCACAAAAAACCCCCACATTAATACAGTATAATTTAAAGATTTAATTCATTACTTTTTTCCTTTTTGGTACAATATTATTTCTTTTTCTTTTTTAATAAAGTGACTGCATAATAGGTCAATAAAGAACATTGGGCCTGACCAAGTGGAGACTCTGTGGATAGAGCATCGGCATGGGATGCAGAGGACCCTTGTCCAAAATCCTGAGGTTGCTGGCTTGAGCATAGACTCACCAACTTGAGTGCAGGGTTGCTGGCTTGAGTGTGGGATCATAAACATGACCCCATGGTTGCTGGCTTTAGCCCGAAGGTCACTGGCTTGAAGCCCAAGGTCGCTGGCTTGAGCCCAAGTTTGCTAGCTTAGCTGAAGTCCTCCAGTCAAGGCACATATGAGAAAGCAATCATTGAACAACTAAGGTGCTACAACAAAGAATTGATGCTTCTCATCTCTCTCCCTTCTTGTCTATCTGTCCCTCCATCTCACTCTCTCTTGCTTAAAAGCCTCCAACCCCCCCCCCAATAAAATAAAAGAATACTGGGACTGTCTGTATTTTGCATCTGTCTGTTGCTGTTCTTTGTCACTGAAAAAACCGCTGCTGGAGAAGTACGCAAACCTGGGGGCTCCCACGAGGGGTCAGTGGTTGAGAGGACCATTCCGTTCCATCCACCACCAGCCTCCAGACAACCTAAGCAAGAGCTGGGTTCTTGGTTGTTGTTATCTTTTTCTTCTCATGAAACTGAATTTGACTAAAAGCAAACTTGGGTGTGACGGGTTCTGAGGGTGGCCCGATGGAGTGTACTCTGGTACCCACACCCTCCCTTCCAGATGGACTTCCCAGACTCTAGCCTAAAGTTCCACCTGCCTATCACCTGAGGACACCCTGTTTCAGGTGAACGAGGGACCAGGTGGGGCTCCAGCAGCTCAGGCCCTGCCCGCTCTCTCCTCAGGCAGACCAGGTGTTCCCATAACCTACCCCATCCCATCTGCTCCTAACGCACTCACACGGCCTGCGATTGTGACAGTGCTTCACTGTGAGTCCTCATGTCCCCAGCGAGAGCCTCAGGCAGCACTGAATGTTGGGAGCCTCAGGTGTGAGGTCAAAGTTGGCAGATGCCTCAACAGTGAGAGGCCTAGTGGGCAGACCTCTGCACTAACTGGGTCAGAACTGGCCTGCATCCAAGAGGCCAGGGCAGATCCAGCTCTGCTGTGCCCTCCACCCCTAAACCTCACTTGTCAATCATGGTATCACCCCAACCTTGAAGAGGGGCACAAGGATTATGTGAGTGAGTGCATTTTAAGTGCTCCCTGGCACACCATAAGTGCCCAGTAATCAGTGGACCCACCATGCTGCTGTGAGTGTCTACACAAAGATTATGGGCAAAGACCTGAGGAGACAAATGGACTAAAAAATACAAATTAGTCATATGACAAGGATGTCAAATAAATGTCATCTCACTAAAAGGAAACACATGGTGGCTGTTGGCGTGGCAAATATTAAATTGCAGCAATCACCCGGAAGAAGTCTACATATGGTGTCATGTGGGTATTGATCAAAAAGATCCCCCTGGGAATGTCTGCGTTTTCTCCCAGACAAGCAGCAGCTGAGGAAGGCAGCTAGTGGCTGAGGGAGATGAGAAGCAGGAAGAAGCAGAGAGGTAGAAACTTCTTCTGTGAGTCCCCGTATTAGATCAGATAGATGTCCAAAGGGACCCAGAGGGTGAGCCAGCTTGGGAAGGAACCAAGAGCAGACTTGCTGTGTCCACTGAGCACCTCCCAGAACCCACACTGCCTGCTCCTCCAGGCTCTGCTCCAGGAGAAAGAGCGCAGTGTGGACACATCGCACAGACGTTCTTAGTAACCTCTCAAGAGAGAGTTGTGTGAAACTTACACTCTTTCAACAAATTCTAGATTTGAAAGACTCAAAGTCAACTATGCCAGATTATTAACCAAGTTATGTAAGGGTAGTAGATTGGAGCAATTTTCATTTTCTCCTTTGTACTTCTAAATTTTTTTAAGAATTAAAAATGTGTCCTGTTTGTCCTGGCTGGTTTGCTCAGTGGTAGAGCATCTGCCCGGCGTGTGGAAGTCCTGGGTTTGATTCTCAGCCAGGGCACACAGGAGAAGTGTCCATCTGCTTCCCCACCCTTCCCCCTCTCCTTCCTCTCTATTTCTCTCTTCCTTCCCACAACCAAGGCTCCATTGGAGCAAAGTTGGCCCAGGTGCTGAGGATGGTTCCATGGCCTCCGCCTCAGGAGCTAAGAAGAGCTCAGTTGCTGAGCAATGGAGAAATGACCCAGATAGGCAGAATATCACCCCTTATGAGTTTGCTGGGTGGATCCTGGTGGGGCACATGTGGGAGTCTGTCTCTCTGCCTCCCCACTTCCCACTTCAGAAAAATACAAATAAATAAATAAATAAAATGTGTCACTGTTTGAAACAAAACCTAAGCCTCGATTTGTGAACTGATAAGTACAGTATAAGAATCATGTGAACTGAGTGGTCTTCTCAGGTTACATACTGGGGACCCGTTATTTCAACCAGAAAAACGGGATCATTTCATGGAGCCTGGGATTGAAGCAGAGAAGAAATTGCTTTTGTAACCAGTTCATTTGAGAATAAATAATACATAATGGAACGTCAGGAATCTAGAAACAGGAGGTGGGGGGCAAGGCGGAGCAGTGTGGGCAGAGGGTTTAAGGCTGAATCCCAATCACAGTGATGCATCTTCAATCAAACATTATTGTAGAAACAGGTGCACCTGGAGTCTTACTAGAAGCCTTTTTGGTTTTTGTCATTGGGGCCCAACCCAGAATGTACTCTGCATTCTCAGCCAACCTTGACCTGAACTGGTGCTAGGAACAAAGGTAGAGACAGTCATGTACTCAATTCATGAGCCAGGTTTTGCAAATAACTGCTGTTTTCTAGAATGGTCTGTGGGCTGCTATCATCTAAAGACTACAGTGCATTATAGATCCAGGAAGAAAGAATAGGCATTCTGTATGGAAGCAACCTTTAAGACTTTTAACTTGAAGTTTGGATCCCTTTGGTTAGTGACTGAGGAAAGTGAAACACTTTTATATGATAAGCACAAAAAACAAGAAAGGGACAATGTCGAGCAGAATGTTTAAATGACTGAAAGAAACCAGTGTTTTCCAAACATGGTGCATATGTGAGTCCTTGTCAGCGTGAGACCCTGGACGCTACTTGGACCCATGGCCAAGCCATCCCTCCACCTGTGCAGAGCAGCCAGACCTTTCCCCTTGTTTCCAGGCCTCCTCAAACTCACTCTAGGCTGAAAACCTCTGATTAGGAAATCATCATGATCATTCCCTCATTCATTCAAGATCTGCACAGCTCTTCACTTCTTTGTATGCTGTGGTGACATGGCCACCTCGGATGCTATCTTCTGATTGGCCTTTTGCAAATGAGGGGAAGTTCAGTCTGTGTCAGCAATGAGTGACTTTGTAAAACCAAGGGGATCCTGTAACGCAGACACACAGACACCCACAGACAGACAGACACACACAGACACACACACACAGACAGACACACACAACCACACAGACACACATGATAAGACTGTGTCCATTCCCCTATGGTGTCTTTCTAAATTCTTGGACATTTTGTCTAAGGAACTAAATGTCTGGCACACAGAGAAGTTAATTAGCATCCGTGAAGGGAACCGCTATTTCATACCCAGCATGGATTTATATTTTGTGTTTGTCACAGCCCAAAACACATGAAGAAAAACTCTGAAAAAATGAGTTCTGCTGAGTGGTGTCTGGGGGTGCTGCAGAGACTACCCCTTGGGCTGTTGTTTGTAGTATTTACTTTTTTACTGAAATATCTAGTAAAAATGCAATTGTTCCTAATGGCTCACACTCGGAGTGTTTCTCATCCTCACATATGAGAAAGGGTTTATTACCCATTTGTAGTAATTAAGACACTGATGTTATATAGACCCATAAAAATCCTTCATTAAGCCAGTAAAGAGCTTTTCACGAAAATCATTGTAGCTAAATACTTATTTAAAAATAAAAACTAGCCTGACCAGGCGGTGGCGCAGTGGATAGAGCATCAGACTGGGATGCGGAAGGACCCAGGTTCGAGACCCCGAGGTTGCCAGCTTGAGCGCGGGCTCATCTGGTTTGAGCAAAAAGCTCACCAGCTTGGACCCAAGGTCACTGGCTCGAGCGGGGGGTTACTCAGTATGCTGAAGGCCCACGGTCATGGCACATATGAGAAAGCAATCAATGAACAACTATGGTGTGGCAACGAAAAGCTGATGATTGATGCTTCTCATCTCTCTCCATTCCTGTCTGTCTGTCCCTGTCTATCCCTCTATCTGACTCTCTCTGTCCCTATAAAAAAAATTAAAAAAAAAAACTAAATTAAAATGAAGATCTCCCCCAGCTAAAAAAAGAAAAATAAACTTTGAGAGAGTTTTGAAAGTGGTGGTGGGCACCCTCCACAGCTTCTAGCCACATAACGGTACTTTCTCACAGGGCAGACAACCGTGACTGGCAATCAATCATTGCTCGCTATAAAGAAATGAAGTAATTAACCATAAGGAAATAATTCGGCAAAATGCTATCAGTTTAGTAACACAAGTATTTGCATTGAAGCGTTAATGTTCTCAAACAGCTTTGTAATTGTTTCAGATTTGCAGAGGGTGCTAACACAAGAGCAGGGCAGGTTCCATGATTGACGGGTCAGATGTCACAGAACAGGTCTCCTTGGTCCAGGAGGAACGGAGAATACAAGCCCCTTTGTGAAGCAGGTCTGTGAGCGCAAACGCGACAGCCTTCAGGAAAAGGGGGTGGAAACCAGCAAATCTCTTCACGAAGAGAAAACCCTCAGGTGCTCTCATCTCGTCATGGGCGGGGGAGGCTGGAGCTCAACAATGCAAACTCGGTGACCGAGTGTGTGAGGACTTCCCAGTGGGCGGCGTGGGGACGAGCTTGTAGCAGAAAGGCCTTTCTTTGCCTTTGAGGTTTAGGGAGAGAGCCAAGGATAGAGCAGTGCTTGTCCATCAGCAAACTCCTCTGCGCACAGTGGAGCCTCTGTGTTTCCATCACGACCCTGGAGGGGGAACCGAGGTCTGTCCCATTTTTCCATCAGAGACCAGAGCAGTGTTTCTCACCCAGGAATGAGGCTCAGGGCTCCACAGGGTCTCTGTAAACACTGTCTGTCAGTCCCTCACCTTGGAGTCTGTGAAATCTTTTAAAGTATTGGAAGGGCTGAGCGTCGCCCTGGGGACCCCTTGCTGTTGTGTTCATGTAGCAACAGGGAGGCAGCGAGTGAGTGGGGCTCAGGGCAGCCATACCCTGAACTTTCCAGTAAATCGCTGATTTCAATTTCATTAGTTTAACGGTTTTGTTTGTACGTGGTCTGTAACTGTGTGTCAATTTGTAACGTTAGGCATAAGCAGATGTGCACTTCACACTTAGACAGGGACTCTTGTCCTTGGCACTCACGTGTCATCTTGGGCCTCCTAAGCGGGGCTGCTCTGGACATTGTGGGGGGCTGAACGGAATCTCTGGGCTCTGCCCACTAGATCCTAACAGTACTGCCCCCCCCAATTTGTCACAGAAATGTCTTCAGACAGTCCCAAATATCCCCTGAAGGACAAAATAGTCCCCAGTGGACAACTGCTGTCCTGGAGAATGGGTCAGGGTCCAGGCAGAAAAGAGATGACACATCCGATTAGGTAACATAAGGAGAGTTTTGTGTACAGACTATTTATAAAGAAGTGGGGGGGGGTGCAGGGCCCCAACAACATTTTAACACAATTCGTAGGGGCTGAAGCAGCAAAATCACCAAAAAGCAATGCAGACACTCACAGGGCACGGCTCTGAATGGACCCGGCAGACCCTGTGAGCAGCGTGAGGCTGGGAGGCAAATGTCAGCTGGGACACACCACGCAGGTGACTGCGAGTGTCCACTTGAGGATCTCATAGTTTACAATTAAATTGAGTGAGTCAGCAAGTTTGCAAACATACAACCCATGAATAATGAGGGTTGACTGCACAATTCTCTCTTTTGCTACATGACAGCTCAGATCATTGGTGGGAAGACACATGAACTGGTAACACAGGTTAGAGCACTCCCAGAACTAATAATGGTAATAATGTTGCCAAACTGCCCTGAGCCCCTCACACACAGTAACTGTTCCTGCATCCCAGCAGCCCTGGGACGTTGGTCTCTAATCCACTCTGAAACCTGATGTAAGTGTCTGCTAGGTTGCCCCAGCCTTAGCATTAGCTCATCATTCTAGGAAACAAGTCTATGCTCCACAGTGCTGAGCAACGTCCTATCAGCAGGACCACACTCCAGGCAGTGACCACAGAGTTTCTGCTTTCTAGCTCCATTTCCATCAACAGTCAAAGGGAGCCAATTAGCATAATGAGTGTCAGAAATGAACTCACTGATATGCTTCATGGCTTGTTAAATGTTACTGTGAACATTCAGGAAGGACTCTAGGTGGTGACATAAGCACCTACTGGGAAAACCATTGTAGGGATCCTCCTCTCATCACTAACGTAAAGAATGTGGTGAGGTCTGTGACCTGCACCCTGGGAACGGCACCCACATCTCGGTTCCTGAATGACTGCTGGTCACCGCTGTAGGAGCATTTGCTGGATGCCACCATTAGGCGTCACCAGTCACCTTGCGTGGAAGCTGGTAGCCTAGCACTAAGGTCATGGTGCTGAGTGTGTGGCACTTACAGAAATGTCGGAAGGTGTGTTTTCTGCTCTCTTGTTACGTCCGGTAAACAAAGGGCTGTATGTGTGTGGAATTGTGTCTGAGGGTATTTGTCATACGCTGCTCAGGAGAGGGGGAAACTGTAGCTAGCCCACCCCTGCACCATCCTCGGTGTGTCCCGTCTGACTAGGACGCTTGTCCCCGAGCCACACAACCACTAAGAGCAGAGAAGAGGTGGACCAGGACATGTGCCGGCAGAGCAGTCAGTCCTCTCCACCGTACACACAGCCTCTCCTCACAGAGCAGTGAGCACCTGATCCCCTGGCATCACCATGTAGTGCAAAGAGCCCCAAACGGTGCACATTCACAGGAAAAGGGGGAAAGGAGTCTTGCATAAGAGAGACAAAGACAGTGAACCAAGGTGAAGTTACCCAGAATGTTAAAAGCACAGAACCCCCAGCTTCCTGTACGTTCCCCGTTGTAACACAAGTGTTCATGGAAGCAATCGCCACGGGCATCTGGACACGCACACGGGTCGGAGGACACAATCGTGAGAGTATTAAAATAGGAAGAAATGGCCTCTGTGTAATCGAGGAGTTACAGTATTTTTGTCACTGTCCCCTCAGGGAGGAGACACGGGAGCCCACACACCTTTATAAAACCTGCCCTCTGATCACACTAACATGACATTCACTGCGTGCATACCTCACCTACACACGCCTTGTAAAATATTAATATGTTTCCATAACTGTAATATTCAGAGGAAACAAAGGCCAGAAATTGAAAATAAAATATGTATTTAATATTTCAATATGGGACTACAACAATACTAATGAACACAGTGAGGCACCCATGTGTAGAATCATGATAAATGCTTCTGTTAAAGGAGACAGGGGTGGATATGGTGTTGAAGTCTGAAGACCAAAGTCTTCCAGCAGTCATGGAGTCTCCTAAAATTGCTTCACATTTCTTTCTAGTTGCGTTATTGAAAAATTCAGTACACAGTCAAGGTGTTAAGAATGTTTTATTATATAAAAAGGAGTTAGGGTCTATATATTTAAATAGGCTTTCTCCCATATAAATACTGGAGAGCATGGAAGATTATCTGGGGTTTGGAGCAGTTTATCACTGAGAATAAGTCTCCCACACACGACAGTCTCCGTGCCTGGCTGCCAGTCACTGTCAGACTCCACCAACACCCCAAACACCTCCCGGGGCCTTGGAGCTGGGGACTGCAAGATGGGCCAATCCTGGGAGTGTGAGGGCACGGAGGACGTCACTGTGGTGCAGTGAATGCAGGACATGCCCCTGGGGAGGTCTAGTGTATGAGCTTTGAGAAAGAGGGGATAGTTGTTACAGAGGGTGGTGGGGTAAGTGAAAGCTTCTTCTGAAATGAAGTTGAACATCCACAGAAGTGGAAGAGTCAGCAACAGAGAGACCCCGAAGAGAAGGGGCTTCCTCTGGGCGGGGACCAGGCTGGGGTTCAGAGGCAGCAAGACAGAGAGCTTCCTGCAGAGTGTGTCTGTGTGGTGGTGGTTGTCATTGTTCCTGTCCCTGTGTGGGGGTCCTCACCCCAGTGGGGGCACCACCCGGACCCCCACACACCCGTTCCCACCCAAGAGGTGTGGGGTGGCCCAGCAGGTGCCTGGCGAGAGGCAGGAACCTTGCTTCCCCTAAGAAAATGAAGGGGGGGGGTAGGTAAATCCTCTTTCTGGAGCTGAAGTCGTGACCTTCACTGTGAGCCACTGTAACAAGCCCAGACATTCAGGTGTCTTGGAAAGGACTTTTCTATGCAGTGCAGGCCCTGCTGATGCAACGCAAGTGACAGTCAGTTCCCCACTTGTGAACATGAATGATCTGTGAGCAGCAGTTATGCTTCCAAAGTGTTTGTGAATTTCCTGCAGACTCGCTCACGGTAACCCCAACGTTGAAATAACTTGACTGTCCCTCGTACAGACTGAGCTGTGCATCCTGGTTCACATGTTGAGGGGCTGCCCCAGCGGTCTCTGCGTCTGGACACGGGCAGAGGTAGTGAAGGGTGGCCTGGGTTCTCTAGGCTGGTGTCCTGCCAGCAGAAGGAGAGTCACCCTGGCTCTCCCCGCACACGAGCCCCGAGGGATGGCTGTGTGACAGTGCAGTGAGGAGCACCGTGGGCTACTGGGAACTCACCACACAGCAAATCTGCCATCCCTTGAGCTTGGATCCCCAGCCTTCCAAATTTGTGAGCAATTAATGTTTGTTATTTAAGCTCCCCCCCAACTGACCCCATCCATGGCACCTGAAGCTGCCTAACATACCTATCAACAACTTGGTTACATAAATTACAGCATGTTCATGAACCGGAGTGCTGTGGAGACTGAGGAGAAATGAAGGAGACTCACCTGTAACACTATGAAGGACGTCCCAGCATCACTGCACGATTAAAAAGCCCAGTTGTCAGGACATGGGCGGGTGACCCTTGAGAACAAAGTGCCGTGTTGGGTCACATGGGCTTTTCCAGTCTGGAGCAATCACTACAATGATGGAGGCACGGGTGTCGGAAGAGAGAGAGACGGGGGAGTTTCTTCTTTTTTTTTTTAAGGTTGTACATGTATGTAATTCTTATGTTTCAGCAGGTTTATTTTTAAATTTATAAAATGTATCTACATTAAAAACAAAAAAATTCATGTTTATTTAGACTTTCTCAATCTTCTGAGGCAATGAACACCCCTGAGTTTGCCAGTAAGTTAGGACTTGATTGATGACTGGTTGTTTGATTTCAGTGAGAGAGAAAGGGAGACATAGAGACAGGAGCATCGAGCTGTTTGTTCCTGTGTGTGCCCTGACTGGGAATCGAAATGGCAATCTCTGTGCCTCAGAACAATGCTTTAACCAGCAGAGCCGTCTGGCCAGCGCTAAGTCAGCACTTTTATAGCATTAGGAACCTGGGTTTCATCAGTGTAAGAAACCTACGTGATAAAAACCTGTTCTTTACCCCTCCCAATGCTTTATTGTAAAAATGTTTCATACCTACATAAAAGGTGAATTTTCAGTGAACTTCTGTGTCCTGCTACATAAACTCCATACGTAACATCTTGCTATACTTGCTTCACCACATGGCTATCTACCGCTCTACTCATCCGTCCATTTTTAAAATGTATTTCAATGTAAATGGAAGACATGAGTGTACTTCCCATAAATATTTTCACATGCATAGCATGCAAGCTGCTTTTGAACAGATAAAGCATGGAAACTTCCACACAACTGAGAGATCACACACTTCATGGCAGGCTGGGAAAGGGAGGTGCTCCAGAGAACAGGTTTGGGACTTCAAAAGGACTAATTAGGTTTTGTTTTTTGCCTTGGTTCAGACTTCACTAAGAACAGGGAGGCACCCACACCTCAGAACCTAACATCAATGTTTGTCATTAATCAAAACTGCAGTTAAAAAAAAATCCAAGTGAGAACAGGGCCAGGACACGTGTGCTGTGAGCACTTCCCAAGAGGGGCTGGTGTCAGACTGGGCGTGCCTGTCCTGGGCGCTAAGCCCAGAGCTTCCAGGGGGGAAAAAACTCCAGCCAAGTGTTCTTTCAAGTCTTTGAGAGAGCTTGTGACTGTTTTCCTACAAATGTTTGCATGCAGTTTTTTCTAGTGTTGTTTCACCTACAGAAACACAAGCAGCCCACAAAGGCTTCCATGATGCACACAGTGTATCAGCTTCCATCCTGACCTGAGGTTTATAAATTCACTTTCCAGGTAGTCCCAGGTTTCTAACTTTCCAAATAGCAAGTGACCAAATAGGGCTGGAAAGGTATGCAAGCCGTGACACCTCCTTTGCCAGACAGACCCCCAGCCAGCACGACCTAACTTGGGCTCTTAGCTGTGAACGCCCATTCCCATTCCGCGGCTCCCACCAGAACCACAGCTGCAGGTGCCCTGTCCTCACGTGGGGGCGTGGTGTGTACACAAACCTCCACACAGCTTTTGTGCCCACGGGAGGAGGTGCTTTCTAAGATCATGGGAGTATCAAAAATGCCAAAGTTTAAGACTGCCCAGAAAATTCTGGAATACAAGATTTAGTGTGGCACATAAAAAAATAAAATGACACTAATAAAAAATCTGCCACACTCACATAAATTAAGGCAAATCCCTAAAATGTCAACCTCTGAATATCATAGATTCTTCAATAGATTTTCCATTTACAGCCCCAAATGCAATATATTGCAAAGTATTAGCATGCAGCACAGTGCCGATCAGAGACAGTAATTCTCTCCTAAAACATCTCAGCCATTTCTTATCATATTTGTCTTTCCATATCTTTATTAAGTCCACCAAGAGAGCTTATTGAAGACCTACCTTCATTCTGACCTCAGGGGCTTCCAGCCAGGAAAAACAAAACAAACTACAACTGATATTCACATACATATGGGGGGGGGATGAATAGTTTTAATTTTCACATGGAGACCCCCAATTTTCAACTGACGGCCTCAGCAGGTTTTAATGGACACAAACAATTTACTTTTACTGTTTTAATTGCTTGTAGTCAATCACTTTTTACTGCCCTCTACATCTGGCTAAACAAATTAATTGAGCTGCATTCATAAGTGGTGACTGGGTGAGATGGCTGGTTTTGTCTATTTTACTATTTGCGTCTCAATTATAGGCAGCGTTGGGAAGAAGCCGGCCAAAAGACAGCGAAGCTCATTAAAGCATAAAATGGAAAAGTTAGGAGGGAAATGGTAGACAAGTAGCCCTGGGGAGGGGGGGTCAGAGCCATCGAGGGCCGCTGGGGGTGGCTCTCCTACCTGACTGCAGGAAGGGGAGGAGAGGGGTGGGTTTCAGGTTGCCGGGACAACAAAGAAGGCAGGTGAGGGCTGTTTGTGTTAATGGGAGGTGCCACAGCGCAGGCAGATAGATGGCTGTGCCGCTGTGCCTGCATCCCCCCCCACCAGCCATGGAAGGAGCACGGCAGGGGTCCTGCAGGGACTGAGCCTGAACCGGACTTCCTGGTCCCCCGTGGCTCTGAGCCGTAACTGGCTCTCAGCTGAGGCAGCCCCAGGGAGCGCCAGTCAGGAGACCTCAGCACATTGGATTTAGTGAGAGATGGACCCGTGGTTTCCAAAGCGGGGCTTCCTGCAAGTTTTGAGGGTGGCTGGTCCTTCTAAGTGCTTCCACTGCATTTAGAACTTACCTGGTGGGGGGTCCGCTCCTCTGAGACCGACTGGAGTCCCGACTTGGAAGATCTGTTGAGCCAAACCACAATATAGAGACTCTTCTGGGACTTGACCTATTTACACATCACAGCCTCCGGGGAAACAGCTGGGGAGATACCGTGAGCGCGGTGGGTGCGTCCCTGTCGCCTGTCCTCCTCTCCTTCAGAAGACGTGAGCGCGGTGGGCGCGTCCCTGTCGCCTGTCCTCCTCCTTCCCGAGGACGTGAGGGCGGTGGGCGCGTCCCTGTCGCCTGTCCTCCTCTCCTTCAGAGGACGTGAGCGCGGTGGGCGCGTCCCTGTCGCCTGTCCTCCTCTCCTTCAGAGGACGTGAGCGCGGTGGGCGTGTCCCTGTCACCTGTCCTCCTCTCCTTCCCGAGGACGTGAGCGCGGTGGGCGCGTCCCTGTCGCCTGACCTCCTCTCCTTCCCGAGGACGAGGATGGCTGTGTGCGGACGCAGAGCACCAGGAGGGTACTTCTCTCTAGTCCTCGCTAGCCGGGAGATGGAGGAGTTCAAGTTACATGAATGCTCCGTGCCTCAGTTTACTCACCTATAAAGTGAAAGTCATCATAGCGCTTGCTTCTGAAGTTGTTATTAAGACCTCAGTTTATATAAATATTTGCTGCATGAATGGATAAATGAATGTTGGTTATGGTTATTACCACTCATATCAATATCACCTTCATTACTATGAAAGTTTAAAAAGATAATGGAAGACACACCCAGTGCCTCTCTGTGTCGGGCCCCACGATGCGGCAAACGTTCCATAGCCATGGGCCCGTCTGGCAGGCACAGCCCCTTTCAGGGGGGTCACATGTACAGGAGGCCATGGTGTCCGTCTCTCTCATCTCCTTCCTTGTGACTGCCCGCAGAGCTGTGACATCCACGTCTGGGGTCCTGGGCAGTCAGATCGAGCTCTGTAACCTTCTGTGTTCTGGGTCCAGTGATCTAAGAGAGCCAGAGAGCTTCATGTGTGCCAGCCGGCTTCTCAGGTTCACCAGCTTCTATCGGCATCTCGGCACGGGTGCCCGGGGGCTGTGGCGCCATCGTAACAGAAAGTTCAGGCTTATCTGCAGCTCCCTCAGCTGCGATACACAGTAAAGAGGAAAACACACCAGAATCCCAGTTTCTAGTCATTGAAACATGGCCACGTGGGGCTTCTGGCTCCAAGTTCAGGCTCAGAGACACCAGGGGTGAGACCTCCGGGGAAGACAAACTGCATCGTGCTAACCCCTCCCAGCACAGGTGGATGATGCCACACCCACCCCACTGACCTTCTGAGGATGTAGCATCGTGCTGACCCCCCTCCCAGCACAGGTGGATGATGCCACACCCACTCCGCTGACCTTCTGAGGATGTAGCATCGTGCTGACCCCCTCCCAGCACAGGTGGATGACACCACACCCACCCCACTGACCTTCTGAGGATGTAGCATCGTGCTGACCCCCTTCCCAGCACAGGTGGCTGATGCCACACCCACTCCACTGACCTTCTGAGGATGTAGCAATGGCTGGGGGACAGGTCCCAATGCCATGAAACTTACAGCCCACAGACCAGCCCACTTCTTCCCCCAGAGTGGGACATGGACCAGCATCACCACTGAGGTGCTTTGCCTACAAGCAAGAGAAACCAACCTCCCTAAAAAGATTTAACTCAAAAGGTAACAAGGTAGTTAGAAAAGATGGCCTAGTTCCTCGCCCCTGAAGCTCAGACTCTGTGTGTGTCCCTCCGCAGTGTCCGCCCCGCATGGTCAGGCTGCCTTGCTCCTTCCTCTCTTTGACCCAGGTTCAGCTGTGCACCTGGCATGGGGAGGTGGGACACTAGCGCATGGGACCTGGGCAGAGACTAAGCGCAGGTGGGAGGACAGGTGGTGTAAACTCCCTCTTCCCCACACGTGTCTTCTCAGTGCTGCAAAGTGCCCTGGACACTGTCCAGCAGACGACCAGCAGAGGTAGAGAGAGGAATGGGCCGCAGCGCCTGAGAAACAAAATGGCAGGAAGGTCCCTGGGTTTTCATTCTGTCTCCCGCCTGTCCAGACAGGGCTCCAGAGAGCCTGCAACCCGGAACCTGCAACGGGCACTGACCAGAACACAACACCGAGCTGTCCCACTCTGGACAAAGTCCCCAGGGACTTGGAAGGATGGCCTTATCAGGGACGATGGTGACCTGACCTGCCTTCAGCATCAGCACGCCCCTTTCTCATCTCCTCAGCTCTCCAACAACTCGGAACCTGGGTGGGTGGTACCACCCCCAGCCCATAGCCTCCCCCAGAACAGGTGGCATCTCTAGGCACCCCACACAGGAGGTGCCCACAGAAGCACAGGAGGACCAGGCCCCAACTCCTCACCCTGACTCAGCCCTGCAGCTGCAGAGGGTGAGCAGAGGCACCGATATAGACGGAGAGAGGAGCCCACCTGCACCAGGCGCCAAAGAACAGAGCCGGGAAACACGCTATCCTGCAGGTCCGGAAACCCCCAGGACCCACTGAGCAGGGAAACATGCTGTCCTGCACGTCTGGAAACCCCCAGGACCCACCGAGCAGGGGAACACGCTGTCCTGCAGGTCCGGAAACCCCCAGGACCCACCGAGCAGGGAAACACGTTGTCCTGCAGGTCCAGAAACCCCCAGGACCCACCGAGCAGGGGAACACGCTGCCCTGCAGGTCCAGAAACCCCCAGGACCCACCGAGCAGGGAAACACGCTGTCCTGCAGGTCCAGAAACCCCCAGGACCCACCGAGCAGGGGAACACGCAGTCCTGCAGGTCCAGAAACCCCCAGGACCCACCGAGCAGGGAAACATGTTGTCCTGCAGGTCCAGAAACCCCCAGGACCCACCGAGCAGGGAAACACGCTGTCCTGCAGGTCCGGAAACCCCCAGGACCCACCGAGCAGCCCCAGATGGCACAGGACCGTGCCCCCTCGAGTCCGCCAACCCTGGGCAGCAGCAGGAGAGACACAGACGGGAACCAGAAAATCTGAGCAGGGATGAACATGACGGCTCAGAACACGAACTTGTCACTGAACCACAGCTCACAGAAGTAGGCCGGAAGCTGTACAGGAAACCAAGCAAGGCAACTCTCCAAATCAGTGAATACAAGTAGGAGCAAGACACAAGAAAATGTTTGTCCCCCAAGATAATCGAGGGACATCAGCCCTGAGAGGGGTCAGCGGCAGGGAAGGCCGGACGGAGACTGAGGAGCGGCTCTCACGAAGCTGCTTGAATGAGTCGTGATGAGTTCTCGAGAACAAATTAAAATAGGATCCTGGACGGTCAGGAGTAACACACTGATGATGTCAGTTTTCCCCAAAGAGATATATAGGGTTTATGTCATTTCTATCAAAATCCCAAAGTCAACAAGCTTATTCTAACATTTAGCTAGAAAGGCATAGCAGCCAGACACCTAAGTCATCTCAAAAAAGAAGAACGTGGTGAGGGATTGGCTGTACCTGACGCCGAGCCTTACCAGACGGCAACGGCAATCCGGAGAAGATGGTGCTGGTGGAGGGAGAGATGCGCTTGCTCAACAGAACAGAACAGAGAACCCAGAAACAGACACACAAATATATTGAATGTATTTTTCACGAAGTTTCAAAAGCATTTTAATGGATAATGGCCTTGCCTGACCAGGCGGTGGTGCAGTGGATAAAGCATTGCTCTGGGATGCAGAGGACCCAAGTTCAAAACCCCGAGGTCGCCAGCTTGATTGTGGGATCACCAGCTTGAGCCCAAGGTCACTGGCTTGAGCAAGGGCTCACTGGCTCAGCTGGAGTCCCCTCCCCCCAGTCAAGGCACAGGTGAGAAAGCAATCAATGAACAGCTAAGGTGCTGCAACAAAGAATTGATGCTTCTCATTTCTCTTCCTTCCTGTTTGTCTGTCCCTCTGTCTCTCTCACTAAAATAAATAAATAAAAAAGAAAAGAAAAAAGTGGACAATTGTATTTTCAACAAATGGTATGAAGCAGATGGACATCCACAGGCTAAAATTGAGCCTGATTCAAACCTAACACATCATACAAAATCAACTCAAAATGGATCATGGACATAACTGTAAAATGTAAAACAATAAATCATTTAGAACAAACCTAGGAGATGCTGTTTGGGGCTCAGAGCTCAGCAAAAAGTTCTCAGACTTAACACCAAAAGCACAAACCATCCAAGGAAAGGTAAGAAACTGGACCACATCAAAACTGAAAACTTCTCCTGAGAACACCCTGGTGAGAGAAGGAAAGACCAGCTGCAGACTAGGAGACAATGTATGCAATGAAAGAGGTAGAGAGCTATTACACAGGAGCTATTATACAACTAGACATGCACCCACCAC